>NC_046382.1:6973194-7094417 GCF_011125445.2 Fundulus heteroclitus | reverse complement strand
CTCCACCCATGCTTGATTGGGACTCTGCAGGGGGGAACGGCGGGAGGGGGAATTGGGGGAATGCATGGAAGGGGATGTCAGGGCCAACCCGAATCCCAAAATCTCACTTCTCCTTTTGACCCTTTGCTGACTAAAATACTCCTTCAAGCAGCAGACTCAACCGATTCCGTTGTGGGCTCATCAAGATCCAAATATACAACCTTGCTTACGGGATATTCCCCTGCATATAATTAATATGCAACCGACTAGAGGTCTCACTGCATCCTTTCACACACACGGCAGTAAAAATGTGTCTATACTTGTAATTTCCAGCTTCACTTCACATGGATGTCTGTCGTTGAGAGATGGGAAATCTTTACCCCTAAAAGAGATTTTCTTTAGAAATAAGCAGACTTTATAGATCATCATGTTAAGTGAAATTTTGCCAAAATCCTGAACTTAAATTACAGAAATTTACAGAAGAAACTATTTTTCCTCCCTTTTCACCACAAGACAAGCAACATATTTTTAATTTGCCTCATTTAATCACACCCAATATCTATTGTCTTTATATATATATATACACACACATATATACATATATTTTGTCATTATCCTGAACTTAAATTACAGAAATTTAGAATTAGAATTCAATTTTATTGTCATTGCTACAGAAGAAAGTATTTTTCCTCCTTTGTTACAAGACAAGCAACGCAAATTAAATGTGCCTCATTCAATCACACCCAATTTCTATTGTATCTTGTATGTATTAAATACATATACACTATCTCTCTCTCTATATATATATATATATATATATATATATATATATATGTATATATATATATACACACATTTGTATTAAACCATTTGTGTAAGTTGTGTATATATATATATATATATATATATATATATATATATATATATATATATATATACATTTATAAAATTTATTTGTAATAAACCTGAGATGTGCTGTGTAAGTTGTGTTTGTGCATCCCCAGGCCCAGATGTGAGCGCCACTACAGGCCCTCACCATATGGCCCACTTTTCGGCTGATACTCACCGGACTCTATGGATCCCATCAGCACCAGAGGAATTCTGTGCATCTGTCCCGGTCCAGCTGTGAGGAGTCCCCGTGTTCGGAGGAGAGCCCTCAGGGGGGCCGCGTGCTTGTGTGTGCGACTGATTTCACTGTTGGCTAATTCAACAAAGTTTCCATAGAGTGGCCAAGCACACACGTCTGAAATATTTATCAGGGACTTGACAAAAAGATGAAAAATGAATGAAAGTCCTTTTTCATGGTCCTCCAGATTTTCAAAGATTTGCTCATTAAATCTGCATGAAAACTTCATTTACTGGGTGCACAAGCTGTAGTGGTCCGCCTACAGCCCACTGCAGAAGTTTTCACACCCCTAGAACCTTTCTTTTTTTAATCATATAAGCACAAACCTCTGTGCAATGTGTGCAACATGTATTGATCAATGTTTAATTGGGAGTAAATTTATATTATCCCTTCGCATCCAGCTCTCATCACGCTCATACCGCCCAAGAATCCAGTGCAAATGATTATCTTCAGATTCGCCTTAAAAATGTTTTTGGATACATTTAATACTTTTTTCTGTTTTAAACTTTGTGAATAAATTAGGTGCTACTGTCACAAAATAACATCCCACAAACATTACATGGGATTTCTCCATCTTGAATGGTGTTCTTCGAAGCAGTCAGACATCACCTAACCTAACGAGCAGCGATGAAGACTAAATGGAGACACCAGACGGGTCAGGGAGAAATTTATAGCAAGGTTAGGTTATAAAACAATATCCTGGAACCTCCCTAGATCTGCCTCTCCATTATTGAAAGTTCAGGTGAATCTTCCTCTCAAATTAAACATTTTGGCCAGATGAAATAAATGATACACGGCATCCCTAAGGTGCAACATGGTGGTGGCAGCATCAGAGACGGGGAAGCTGGTCAGAGTTAGTAAAATGGATTTTTCTAAATCCAGGACAATCCTGGAAGAAAACCCGTTAGATGCTGCAGAAGAGCTGAGACTGGGGTGTAGGTTCAACTTCCCGCAGGACAGCGAGCTAGACATGCAGGCAGAGATATAATGGAGAGGTTTAGACCAAAGCATATCTGTGTTGGAACGGCCTAGTCAAAGTCCAGACCCATACACCATTGAGAAAGTTTGGCAAGTCTGAAAAGTTGACTTTAATGTTGTCTGTCGCATAAAATACAGCAAAGTTCACGGCGGTCACATGACGCAGTGAGGAAAAGGTCAGTGGGTGTGAACACTTTTGCAAACTTGTATGTGTAATGCTTCAACTAATGCAGTGAACTGCCTGAAATGAAACATTTTAAGCAGTCAGAGCGTCTGGATGAGGCTCTGTGCTGAAACTGGGAAATGGATGCGGTTCATTAGAATAGATGCACGGCAGAAGCACTTTTTTCTGTTGACTCCAGGCCTGTCTTCATCTCTAACAGGAAGGGAGGCAGAGCAAAAGAAAACCTTTTTTTTAATACACGAAACTTAGGATTCTCTCAGTGTTGCTCAACTTCCGCAGATATTATTAACACATCCAGAGTCAGGAGGATTTCAGGACAGGGAGAGTGAAGTCAGGCGAACTGAAGGGAAAACACTGCCCTCTGTGGATGAGAGCCGGGCCGAGGTACAAAAACCTGCAGCAGCAGGAAGCAGGACGTTAAGAGTTTTTATTCTGGGTCAGAAACTTTACACAGATCTGAAAGTCAGGTTTCTGGTTTATACAACAACAGTTTGAGCATAAAACAGGCTGACATGAACAATTAACACATTTATGCATTGAAACGTACTAAGGTGGAACATACAGAGTTAATTTTATTCCAATAATTGTTGGGAGCAATAAATGCGTTTTGTAAATGGAAATTAAACAAAATAAATAAAATGCAATCCAGAAATAAAACTTTGAAAAACTTAATTAAAAAAAAAAAGATTTTGAGAGTAATTTAGGTGTTTTCTCAATTTTTAAGTGCAACATTTCAGATTTGAGTTTTTAAAAATACATTTTCAAATTTTTTTGTATTTTCAAATATTAGCTTTTGAAATTTTTCTTTTTATATCCGGTTTTACGAATTACATTTGTTTCAAATTGCATTTTTCAGATCACAAGAGCAAAAAGTGAAGAGAATTTGATCTGTAACACACAATTAGAGAAGAATGCAATTTGTGACATGACCTGAAAATGAGAAATTTAGGAAAAAAATAAATAATCTGAAAAAACACCAAAGTTACACTCAAAACCGTTTTTGATTCAGAGGTTTTTCAAAGTTTAATTTCTGGATTAATTTCCCCCCATTTACAAAACATCTTTGCTCACAACATTAAAAAGGAACAAAATTCACTTCATAGAAACCTGCCTGGAGGAGTCCAATCAGAACCTCAGGTGAAACTTATGGCCTCTTCCTCTTCCTCGCTGCATCCCTGAAAACATTCTGCCTCCATGAACAAAAACATTGCATGTTCAAAAGCCTAACCCTCATCATTTAGATATTATTTGGAAACTTTGTATCAGACTCAGTTCTGTCTGGCCCAGTTCACCATTACCAGCAAACTGAGGTTCTGACGACTGGTCCAGTCCAAATAACAGAGAGACGTCCTGCTGGTAGCTGGAGTCATAAAACCACATCTCCTTCCAGCAGACTGTGAGCAGATGATGGAAAATAACTGGAAATGGGCTGGTAGTCAAAGTGACAACGGGCCGGGATGAAATGCAGGAAACAGTCGGGTACGTCGGTACCAACAGGCGACAGAACCAGAACCTTGGCAGGGCCAGGTACCGGTAACCAAGAGTTATTTTATTATGGTAACAAACCCATAAAACCCACAGGAGAGGCCAGTGGGCCTTAAATGTCCTTCGTCTGTATTTAGCATAAAGTACAGCCCCTCCCCCACCCGTTGCTGAACACAGAAAGAAGAAAACAGCAGCTTCAGAAATGTTTCTGGGCAGCAAAAACAAAACAAAAAAATAAATAAACCATGAGTTCAGGTAGCCTGACTGACCCCAAACCAGCTTGTTCTGCTCTTATTAGTCAGAGAAGCAGAACAGAGTTATAAAAAAACACGTTATAACCACCAAATTTATCAGGTTTTAATCCCACATTTTTTGCTCCGTGTATCAAAACCAAAACAGATGAATGCTTGAGGCATTATTACAGCCAGTAAGCCATATTTACTAATATTTTTATCAGCAAAATGAATAATCCTTTTTGTTTTACATAGAAGAATTTGGGTTTTATTTTACATTTTCCGTTTTTAACATGAAGTTTCCTCAGGGTCAGGCCTCCCAGGACTCTCTGTCAAAGAGCCTCCAGTCCTGGAGCAGCGGCGGCTGAGGAGCCGAGCTCAGCGTCCGCACCCGAAGGTCTTGTTCCATTCCTCGTACAGCTCCAGGTCTTTGGCCGACACGCTGGGTCTCACCGTCCTCAGGGCCTCCTGGAAGTCGCTGTGGAGGATGGGTCTCACCTGATCCGCGCTGATGGTGGCGATGTCACTCAGCTGGATGCTGCGTATGGGCCCCAGGGCGGCTTCCCGGCACAGCTGGGTCATGTCGGCTCCAGAGAAGCCCTCCGAGGCCGCCACCACGCTCTCCAGCTCCTCTTCCCTCAGCTGGTTCTTCTCTCTGGCCATGAGGTTCGCCACGATCTGCCGCCGGGCCGCCGCTTCGGGGAGGGGGATGTACAGCCGCTTGGCCAGGCGGCGCCGCGCCGCCTCGTCGATCTCCTGGGGCCGGTTGGTGGCCCCGACCACCAGGATGCGGTCGTCGGCCGCCGTGGTGGCGCCGTCCAACTGAACCAAGAACTCGGTCTTGATCCTGCGGGACGAGTCGTGCTCCCCGTCCGTCCGCTGGGACAGCAAGGAGTCGATTTCGTCGATGAAGATGACGGCGGGCTGGTGGCAGCGGGCGATGGCGAACAGGGCGCGGACCATCTTCTCCCCTTCGCCCACCCACTTGGACGTGAGCGACGAGGCGCTGATGCTGAAGAAGGTGGCGCCCGACTGGCAGGCGATGCACTTTCCGATCAGCGTCTTGCCGGTCCCACGGGGGCCCGAACAACAGGATGCCTTTGGGCGGCCCCGGAGGCCGGTGAAGATGTCGGGACGCAGCATGGGCCACACCACGATCTCCTTTATGGTGGTCTTGGCAAACTCCAGGCCTGCGATGTCGTCCCAGGCGACGGGGGGGCCGTGGTCCATGATCTCGCTCATGATCAGCTCCACGATCTTCGGCTCGAAGTTCTTCAGCCGCTCGTCCAGGATCTGGGGCTCTGCGTCGGAGCCTCTACTCCCAGCGCCGTCTTCCTCGTCCTGCCGGGGGATGGGAGACACAAACTTGGAGAAAGTCCCCCGGGGCCTGTTGGCACCCAGGGACTTCTTCATAGCGGCGGCCATCCCAGGGGGGGGACCCCTCTGGGGCGGGTAGGAGTGCTTCTTCTGCTGGTCGACGATGAACTGCTGCCGAGCCGTTCTGAAGTTGCTTCCAGCTCGGGGTTCATTTCCTCCTTGCCCCCCGCATTGGGCCCTTACGTCGTCGGCTCCGTCTGGGGCGTAGAAATTCTTCCGTTTGGACGGGTTTGAGGAGGGAAAGAAGGAGGACGGATGGTTCTGTGCTCCTCCTGAAGGACCAGGAAGCCCCTGTGGGGGCGCAGACGAAGGATGGCCAAAGACTGACTGCGGCCGGACGGCGGGTCGAGGGAAAACGTTTGGGTTCAGTGAGACGCCGTCGGCAGCAGCTGGCCTCGCTGCAGACATATTAGTCAGCAGACTGCTGGTGTTAACCTCTGAGCTAGACGGCTCAACTTTAAACCACGCAGCCTCTGACCTGGCAGAGGGAAACTGACCTGAGGGCGGATCGGCGCGGCTCTCTTGGCCCACAGGTACGTCGACATCTGCCGGCGCCACCGGGAAGCCGTCCCTCCCCGAACCTGCCTGGATCATCCTCTGCACCGAGGGGATCTGCAGCACGCTGTGCGCGGTGAGCGAGGACTCCCACCTGTCACTGTGGTTCCTCTGACTGCGGGCCAGATGGAGCGCGCTCTCCGCGTAGTTGTTGAGCCCGGCTCGCGGGTCGTCCGAGTCCAGCACGGCGGCGTAGCGCTCCGAGTAGGTCCTGAGCAGACTGGCCGCGCCGGCCTGAGAGAGCTGGGAGCTTGCCCATGCATACTGAATGGACAGGAGGTGGGCCCGGTAGGCCTCGGCCTTCTGTTCAGGTGTGCAGCTGCCAGACGAAATGTCAAAGGACCGCCGCTGCCATTCCTCCAGGTGTGCGCCGCTCATGCCTGGCCTGCTGCAGCCTGCTGGAGGAGAGGAGACACCCGCTATGAAAAATGCATGACCTCTAAACGCCAAGACACACGGCACACCTGACCCCGACACACAGAAACGGCTCTTTGTGAGGCAAACAGCACGACTAGGATTTAAAAGGAGAACACGGATTTACAGGTTAAAGCAGGTATTTACTGGCACTGTATGAGCAGAAAAACTAGAATCCTTCTCACCATCTGACAGTGAATCAGGACATAATCATGAAATACTCACTTTATAATTTTCAAATACGTTCTTTAGAAGTTAACATACTCTGAAAATGCCTTTTAAAACATTTAGGAAAGCCCAGACGATGATGATTTCATGTCTTTGGTAGCTTCTGATAGCTTTATTTACAAAATGTGAGTTAAACACAGACGCTCCTCTGGATTTATTTAAGGCAACGCTTCAAACAAGCTGCTTCTTTGTATAAAATCATGAAAACACACACACACAAACATAAAACAAACGTATTCCAGAACTGGGCTCTTTTGCTCAGCAGTTTAGGTTCTCTGGCCCCGAGATGAACATTTTTTTGGTGTGAAATGTGAAGATCAACCCCAGAAAGATGTCTGCTGAAGCTGGTGAGAACTTCTCAGAGATTAAAAAGAGGCTCTGGAGGTTCTGGAGGCGTGTCCGGATGAAAATAAAGCTGAAGTGTTTATGGGGGAAAAGAGAGAAGCTTGTGACCCTGATGACGCCTCCCCAGCTGCTGAGTACGGCGGTGGAAGCATGGTGCTGTGGGAGGCGTGTTTTGGTTCAGGATGGTCTGGAGACGTTCTCAAAAATTCATAGAATCATGAGAAGAGAACATTATATGGAAATCAGCCAGAAAATTATAGTTTGGTTACGTTCTGTCTGGAGGAATGGACCCAAAAGCCAGCGAGCTTTATTAAAGAACTAGAGGAGCGATATACAGTATCAGGTTTAAAAAGCTACCAACTACTCATAAATTTGAAAATAATTAAAAACAAAGAGTGCTTTCAAATTTCTCACATTATGCTGACATTTACCAAAATCTGCCAGGCTGAGCGTTTATTTTAAATGGCTCGATGTCAGCAAAGTTCCCTTCTGGAAGAAAAACCTCCTTGTCAACTAAGCTAGCGCGCTAGCTGTTATTAGCTTGATGTACGCTACAGCAACCCGGCTGCACCAATCCTCACACTTCCAATTCCCTGTTCCTCACACACCTCCCGCACGCTAACAGACCACGACCGCCAGGATTCCCCCATTTTCTGTGACAAACCCTGAACCCTGAGTACCGAAACCTTTGTTATCCGTCTCAGAGAGAAGAGACGGAAACACAAGGGGAAATAAGCAAGCACGCATACACAAGTTATGGTGCTTATTTTAATTAATCATGTGGTTAAAATTTATTGTGCGATATAATGATTATCCTGACAGGCTAGGGCTGGGCGATAATTCAACAACGATATATATCGATCGATAGACATATATCAATGATAGAAAAAAAGTTAATCAAAAGTTCAATAGAATAACAGTTTTCCTTCCTTTTACATTCTAGCCATGTAGGTTAATATTACATCATTACATCCTCCAAACCAATCACAACGCAGACCCAGGAACCAAGCTCCGCCCCCTTCAAAGAGTTCAGAGAGCAGGCTTTTTTCTTTTTTTAAAACTGGCAGTTTTGCTAGAAAGTTGGTTGAAGAAAGAGTTGAGTTTGAATTCAGTGTTTGTGCGTTCAACAGCATAAAATGTCCAGGACTGCATTTAAAATACATGTTTTGAATTTGTTGATAATTATCTATATTGATCAATATGATTTCTATGTTATCGACTTGCTTTTTTTCTATATCATCCAGCCCTACGACAGACCAATTTCTGAGCCTCTAAAACTTTCCTAACGGGAAGAAACCCGACACGGATCCTAAAGACCACAGGAGGTTGGAAATATCCAACTGTCAGAAAAGAAAGAAATTAGAGGAAAATGTGGATTTCCCCCAATTGATTTGGTCACCACAACATTTAAAAGCAAAACAATATATAGGATCACAATGTCCAATGTTTTTAAAAATGATTCATAACCGCTGAACCTTTTCACATTGTGTCACAAACTTTAATGTGTTTTATTGGTAACTGAACAAGCCAACACAAAGTAGGGCATTTCTATGAAATGGAAGGAAATCATGCCTGTCGTGTTTGAATTCATCCTCATTTACTCGGATATCCCTAAAATAAACTAAATAAAATCTAGAGCAACTGATTGTGATTAAAACTCCTTTACCGGTCAATAGAGCCCAGCTCTGAATACAGTTTTCTTTCGCCACATGAATCCAACCGCTGTGAAGGTCTGAGCGGTTTATAGCGAACCCTGTCACAGAAAAAACAAACACCTACCTAAGCAGCATTTAGTTCCTATGAACCACTTACTTGGAACAAACTCCCAGAAAACTGTAAAAGTGCTGAAAGCCTGAGTTTCTTTAAATTAATATTAAAAACACATTTGTTTAGGATTGTCTTCGACTGTTCTAGTTAAACTGTTTTACTGAAACATCATTAGTTCAAGTTTGTAGTCCAGTAGTTTTTAATATTTGCTTTTAGTTTCTATTTTCCAATGTTTTGTTTCATTTTATTTCAACTTGCCTTTATTCTGTTTTATTGTCCTATATTTTAATCATGCAAAGCACTTTGCATTGTCTCTGTACTGAAATGTGCAAAATAAATTTGCCTTGCCTACTGACACATGTCAGCTAAAACCGATACATCAGGCAAGACGAGTTGTAATCAGATCAGCCACCAGGAGACCAAAGGTAACTCTGGAGGAGATGCAGAGACCTATAGCTCAGGTGGTTGTTCCTGCTAATTACTGCAACTCCGCTGCCCGTCTGCTGACCAGTAACATGCCACATTAGCACATTACTCCCATATTGCCCTCCCCAATTTTATTATTAAATATTATTACTGCCCTCCCTTCATTGGCTGCCTGTACGTTTGAGGATCGTTTTTTAAGATTCTACTCTTGGTTTTTAAACGTTTAACCAGGCAGCTGCTTAATAATCAAAACTTTTACACAAGCATGTCCCCAGCACATCTCTGAGGTCAGGTCTAGATGTTGCGCTGCGAGCCGCTTTCCCTGCTGCGGCTCTGAACTGTTGAATCACTGCAAGGATGGCCAACACTGAAAGATTTAAAATCTCTTTTAAAGACATATTTTTCCTTCATTTTTCCTAATTCTAGTCGAGCAGAGGCATCAGACTAGGTTTATTAATGAATTAGCTTTATGTGTCGTTTTAACTTCTCTCATTCTACTGGCTTTACTGTAGACGTTGCATTTTATTGCTTATTTTAGGAGACGAGAGAGAAGAAGTGAGCTAATCTTAATACAAAGTAATGAAACAACCTAATAAAAAAAGTCGTCCCAGGGACACGGCAAATGTGGGTCTGCAGGTAAACTTCTGGAAACCTTCCATGGGAAGCTGAGCTGAGGATTTAGGGAAATATTATACGGCATATATCCATTGCATGTATCCATACAGAAAGATGGGTGGGATTTGAACCCAGGACCTCCTGGCTGCAAGGCAACAAAGTAAACTTTCCAGGTCATTATTGGATAAAACTAGAAATCTGGGGGCGTTAACTTAAAAATTGGGTTGCAGAGAACTCGCTATGGTGACTATTATATGAGAAAAGCAAAAAATAAAAATATTTCAATTTGTTTTTACTGGAAACTAAACAAACGTGTGCAATCATATATAAACATTTTGTCTTGAAACAGGCAGACATCCACAAGAGATAAATTACGCTTTACTTTATGTTTCCCTCAGAGTCCCAATAACACACGTTAAGGTTTGTCGTCGTAAGGTGACAAAATGCATAAAGGTTGTTGTTGAACGAGTATTTACAGGCAGAGCGACGTGAGCCGACAGCCTCCGTCATGGCGTGTCCTCCAGACCTGGACTGTAATCAGAGAACATTTCCAGGACAGCCGGGCAGAGTGCTGAGAAAGACGGGCATCACTTACAGTCAGAGCCGGCTTCCTGTTATGTGTGGCGACGTTAAACGCGCTACAGACACCGAGAACCTGGTGACGGCATGGGCCACAACCGCTGCTCCGCCTTAAAGCACCATTAACTTCCCTGTTGATTCCCGCCACTCTGCCTCTTCCGCTACGTCACTTCCGGTCTCGTTGAGCCACAACGTTCCGTTACACTTACAACGGCAACGCTGATCGACGCTTAGATAGTTAGATGACCGGGAAAATGTGTTAAACGTGCTTTGTTAATAAAACTAGCATTCGGTTTTCTCGGGATAAAATTACTGAATCAATATATAATAGTTCAGGTCCAAACCAGAGCTGCAGTAGAGACCGCAGTAAAAGAGAATGGGACGAGACCCAAAACTTGTTAGCTGAGCTGATAGTGTTCCATTTTCTTCATTCAGATACGGTTAGTGTTGGAAAGATACACTCTAGATTATATTTATTTTTAGTACAGGGTTCACTCTTTAACAGACGGGACATATTTATTTTGTCTCCAGTTTTCAAAAAGGTTTATGTCGCCATCTTGTGGCCGCAACGCGTCAACAAAAGAAGAGTCGCCATGTTGTGGGTGGCATCCAAATACCACCGAGCTCTCAGTGCCATAGACATTATAAACGTAGACACCTCATTGGGCGCATGTTGGCATCAAGAAAGCGTGTCAAAAAGCTGTGCGCTACGGAAGCAATCCACCCATTTTCTGACCCGCTTAATCGTAAAATGGAAATTCAGGCAAAAGAAAAGCAGAGCTATATCACTACACTGTATAATCCAAAACTAACTTTTCTAACAATATACTTTTTTTCTTTTTGGCGATTTAAAATTATATTAACAGATATGTATAATTTGATAAATGAAGGTTTAAGATTATTGCACACGAGGAAGCATTTGGGGACTAATTCATGCGACAACATAGTAATATGTAAGTAATGAATCATATATATATATATATATATATATATATATATATATATATATATATATATATATATATATATATACACACACACACACACAATAATCTGACTGACATTAAGGTCTCACATTTACCACATTTGAATAAGTTTGTTTGCGAAACAACGGTTTAAAAATTATGACTAAAGGTACATTTAATTAAGACGTTATATGTTCAGAGAACAAAATAATGTAGATCACTGTTAGTTTTGGGTACATTAAGCCACATGGAGATTGTGCTTATCTAGATAGGTCTATGTTGTAAATTCTTGGACAAAAACACCCATCATTAGACCTAAATTCAACATATATTGCTTGGATAAAATATCAACTGATTAAAAGTAACTCTAAGTAAACTTTGGTGCTTCTTTCGTATAACATACCAAAGAAGCACAGCTCTTTGAGGCTCTTTCCACTCACAATATGGGGATACACAATAAAATGTCCTATGGATGGGTTCACTCTGGATGAATTATCGCCGTAGCGCGCTGCATTCTGGGAAATGCGGTAAAGTTTTCTCAAAAAGATAAACGCTGCTGCACCTAATTTGACAGGCTTTACAAAAACCTAATACTAATCCACACATCTCGCTTAAAGTCATCCACATCTTATTTCATCATGTACTAAAATCGTTAATCGTAAACTACCCGGGGCGTTACAGAGAGCCAAAACTACATTACCCAGAATGCTAGACGGCAGTGTTTATTGCTGATAGCGGACGAAAGCGGATGCCTGAGATTTCAGAGAATAAAGCCGCAGACGGGGTTTGTTGTGTATTTAGTGATATAGAAACATAAAGTTGGCGGACAGGTGTTATTTTTAAGAGACATTTTCTATTCCTGTGGTCTTTATTACTTTATTAGTCTTTACTGAGCGGCCGTTAGCGTCCGAAGCTGTAGCAGACCGTTAGCCGCTAGCTAACAAGGAGACAGGATGTGAATGAATCCGGACGGGACCAGCAGCCAGTCAGTCACACCCCTGTCTGGGAACAGCTGAGGAAGCTTTTAGCTCAGCAGGACGCAGTAACTGTCTCTCTCTTCTCCACAATGTCTCCCACTAACACGTGTTAGCATCTAGCCGCTGGATTTAAGTGAAAGCGTGGACTTATTATGGCCGACTCATCAGCATCATGGCCCGGGCAGAGGTGATAACCCACACCAGGCTGTGTGCTGCAGATCCAGCCTCCCTCCGCGGCTAGCCGGAACACACACATCCAGACCCCGCAGCCTGCCGGACGCGTCAGCGGCCAGCGTGGAGCGATGAGCTCTCCGGTTTACACGTTCGTTAGCCGCGACGACAACAGCACGATTTATGCTGAAGTGTCTAAAATGCTGCTGGCCACCGGCCACTGGAAGCGGCTGAAAAGAGACAATCCCCGGTTCAACCTGATGCTCGGGGAGCGGAACCGGCTGCCATTCGGACGCCTTGGTGAGTGGGGAGCTGGAGGTGGTGTCCACCCACGCAGGACGGGACAGCTGCTGTGACTTTTTCATGACTTCTTCCTGTGGGAGAAAAGTAGTTTAGTGTGACTGAAATAGATTCATTATACACAGAATAATAGACCTCAGGCAATTATTTATGCAAATTGTTATGATTATAGTTTACAGCGAATGAGAAATTAACAATATTACATATGACCTTTTTTTTTTTTTTTTTTTTATTATAACAGATTAAATTTAGGGCAGGGGTTGAACAGTGGCACTGTGGGTGGTGGCTTTGCAGCAAGAAGGTCCTGGGTTCAAGTCCTACTCCTGCCCTAGTTATTTCTGGATGGAGTTTGCATGTTCTCCCTGTGCATGTGTGGGTTCTCTCCGGGTACTCCGGCTTCCTCCCACAGTCCAAAAACATGACTGTTAGGTTAATTAGCCTCTCTAAATTCTCCTTAGGTGTGAGTGTGTGTGTGTGTGAATGGTTGTTTGTCCTATTTCTCTCTGCGACAGACTGGAGACCTGTCCAGATTGTACCCCTGCTCTCGCCCATTGACAGCTGGAGATAGGCACCAGGACCCCAGTAGGGATAAACGTGTTAGAAAACACCCTAAATAAATTTAGGGTACTATTGTTTGAATGACTGGAGACAGTCATTCAAACAATAGGAAGCTGAGAAAGGGAAGTTTAGTGGAAGGACAAAGTGTGGTAGAAAAGGGGCAGCAGCTGTAGGCAGACTTGGGAGGATTTTGAAAAGCCTGAGTCAGCGCTTCAGGAGAAATCCCACATTGAAAAATCAGGGACATGTTCCTTCAGATAAGCCACCGCTGCAGCAGAGATGGTGTCAGAAACATGTATCCCGGGCTGAGGAGAAAAAGGGCAGGGCCCTCTGTCTCCTCTGTTCAGACGAGTGTCGATGTAGATTTTTATTTGGAAATCAAGGTTCCAGAGTCTGGAAGAGGAGTGGATATCATCCAGGTTGCTTGAGGTCGGGTGTAAGTTTTGACATTTAGTGATGATTTGAGGTGTGAGGCATTGATGAAGCGGTTCATGCAAACTGATCCCTTTTGTGTCTGAGCTGTACAGCTCATACTTTCCAGTCATTTCTGCAAAAGAAAAAAAACAAAACTAGTTGTTCTGAATTTTAGATTTTTATTAGCAGAAATGGATCATTGAAGTAAACCCCTCTGTTAAAAAAATTAAAAATTGATTATTTGAGTTTTTCTTTTAGAACCGAATAGCAGAAATATTCAGCGTGATGCTAACCGGGAGTGAGTGCAAACAAGCTGTTTATTTCTTTTTTAAACAGGGGGCGGCCATGTTGGATTTTGAAAGCACTTAGGAGCGTTCAGCTTCTGAGTAAAAGCGAAACACACGATTGAATTACATCCTCAGCTACTACAGACAGGAAATAACCCTCAGTCCTGTTTCATTTCTGTTCATCTGTGTTTGGAAACGTAATCATCCGTTACTGGAAGCAGGTGTTTGGTTTTATTTTGAACTTCTGGCGTCTAGATGTTTAAACGTTCTCTCATTCTTCTTCAGGCCATGAACCAGGACTGGTGCAGCTGGTGAACTACTACAGAGGAGCAGACAAGCTTTGCAGAAAGGCATCGCTGGTCAAGTGAGCGTCCGTCTTCTTGACAAAAACAAATTTGTCTCTGTTGTCTTATGCAAAAAGAAAACAATTAGCTGAGCAGGATTGAATGAGCTGAGCAGTCTCCCTCTGCACCATCAGGCTAATCAAGACCAGCCCGGAGCTGTCCGACTCCAGCAACTGGTTTCCAGAGTCCTACATCATCTACCCCACGAACCTCAACACCCCTGTAGCTCCGGCTTCCAACGGCATCAGTCACCTGAAGAGCAATCCCAAAACGGATGAGCGGGAGGTTTTCTTGGCCTCGTACCACGCCAAGAAGGAAAATGGAGAGGGAAGCGTGTGGATCGCCAAGTCTTCTGCTGGTGCTAAAGGTGCAGACGGCTTCCCTGGTTAATGGCGGAGCTAATGCTCCTTCTAATGCATTCATTCTGACTTCTTATGTTTCACTCCGATGATGGAGGTGTTTATCTTTCTACCTCCAAGTGCAATCAGTACTTGACAGTTCAGCCATGTCTGCCTGGGCTGGAAAAGTATCTTTAAAACAGGCCTGGGTATCAGCTAGGATGAGCCGATTCGATACGATTCTTGATACAGCTGTTTGATTTGACTCCAATATTGATATTTATTACTTTAAAATTAATGCTCAAAGTCATTGAATGAGCAAAACCAGCCAAATATTATATTTACGTTCAATTTATTGAATGCTGATATATTAACAGGAACAAAGGGTGCATTTGGTTCAATTAATTTAACGTATCACAAAAACCAAAAATGTGCCCAAACTTCTGACTTTAGGGGAAACCCTGTCGGCCGTTTCCCAAATTCATCTCACTTGCTCTTCCTCGTTGTGAAGAGTAATGACGCGCTGTAATAACGCCCCCTAGGGGTTGGGAGGTATGTCGATATTGAAAGCCAGAATATCCATTTTAATCTTTGTATCGATTTTTATGCACAGCCTTATTTTAAAATATATAGAACAAAAATTATATAAAAGTTTTTTCCAGATTTTACTTTGATCCATCTCTTTATTGTTCCATCTATTATCCCATTGGACATACATGCATCTATTTTTTTTTTTATATCAGTCCACCCATTTATACCTATTTATTATTTTCCCACCCAGCCACCCATGACATATACATTTGGGATTAATAGCTGCCAAGGAGCTATAAAGGGAGGAGAACTCCACCCTGGAAAGGTTTTAACATAAAACACCTTGGAGCTTTGTCTGCATGCATGAAACGGCTGATTTACTAAAACAAATCCAACCGTTCCTTTTGCAACAGGAGCTGGTATTCTGATATCACACGATGCAAATCAGCTGCTGGACTACATTGACAATCAGGGACAGGTTCATGTCATCCAGAAGTACCTGGAGAAACCTCTGCTGCTGGAACCCGGTCATCGCAAGTTTGACATCAGGCAGGTGTTACAGGCGCGCTGCGTCTCTGGAGGAGCTGCATGAAGCCTGTGGCTCAGAGCTTTTCTCTGTTGTCCCACTGACAGGAGCTGGGTGCTGGTGGACCATCAGTATAACATCTATTTGTACCGGGAGGGCGTGCTGCGGACCTCGTCGGAGCCCTACAACAGCGCGGACCTCCAGGACATGACCAGCCACCTGACCAACCACTGCATCCAGAAGGAGCACTCCCAGAACTACGGCCGCTACGAGGAGGGCAACGAGATGTTCTTTGACGAGTTCAGGCTGTACCTGCTGAACACCCACAACGTCACCATGGAGACAACCATATTACCTCAGATCAAACACGTCATAAAGTACGTTTGCCCCTCCTCTACTATCCTGCTGCTTTGGATCTGTGCTGAAACATTATCCCTGAACACACCATTACCGTTAAAGCCTGACAGCTGCTGTCTGGTTTCCACATTCGCTCAGCTGAACCTGTAACACTATGCAAGCCATCTGACTCTGCTTGGTATCTGTCAAAGTTTGTTTGAGGGAAAGTTGAATATAACAGTAAAAAGATTCAAAGATTCTTTATTGTCACCGCGTGTTACTGTGGGGAACTTTCTTTATGGCCACTCTGGCTAGCAGTACACAAACAGGCAATGGACAAGAGTTACAGTGTTTCCTTTATTATTATAGTGTTCAAAATATGTAAAAAAAAATAAATTAAAAAGATGAACATTTAAAAGTTTGTATGAACTAGTTGTCCATCAGTCAGATTACAGATAATGAGGTAACAAGGGGCTTTTGTGCAATAATGATTTGAGGCTTTATTTACAGCAATGTAAATGTAGATGTTTTGAGATTATAATGTACAAAATACGCAATAACATTAAGGTGATTGTAATGTATGACAGGTTAGCAACAGTGGGGTGATTTTAAGGTGTATTGTTGCAGTCTCCCACCAGGGGGCAATATCCCTCACAGCTCTAGGGAAGGAGCTGTTTCTAAGGTTTATTTGACTAACGACCACAGACTGCAGATTAAATCTCACATCCAGAGACTTCCTCGGCTCAAACAGCCGACAGGAGTCTTTGTTCAGCTAATTTCACCCGTTTGCGTTAAAGAATCAGATCTGAAGCCTGGAGTTTAACTCTCAGCTTCAACGAGGCTGGTTGTGTTTCCCTCCTACAGCCTCCAGGTGCAGCTGTGATAACAGCTGGAAGTTACACACTCACCGCTGATTGGAGCTCATCTAGAAGGAAGCTAATCATCTTTGGTGGTATTTGTGGTTAACTTGTAGCCGTAATCATAAATGCTCTGCGTGGTTTCAGGAGCTGTCTGTCCTGCATCGAGGCGGCGATCAGCACCAAGCACCTCTCCTACCAGAGCTTCCAGCTCTTTGGCTTTGACTTCATGGTCGACGAGAACTTCAAAGTGTGGCTCATCGAGATCAACGGCGCTCCGGCCTGCGCCCAGTCAGTAGCACTCAGGCTGAAACGCTCCACTTTCACCTCTCTCTCAGATGACATGTAATTGTTTCTCATTTGTTTTGCCTGATCCAGGAAGCTCTACCCAGAGTTGTGTCAAGGCATCATCGACGTGGCCATCTCCAGTGTCTTCGCTCTCAACAGTGACTCCTCGTCTGCGTCTTCCTCGCCTTACTCCTCCTCCCCTTCTTCCCTCTTCACCACCAACTCCTGCTCCTCCCCGAAGCTGAGGGGGCCCCTGCACGTGGGTCCTTTCACTCGCCTCTAGGGACAACCCACTCTCCTGTCTGCTGAAAGCGTCACCGCCATCCGTCCAAACTCATAACCTGCACCTGTGAGGAGAAGCACACCTGGAGACACTTGGTCTAGACCTTCTTTTTACAGAGCTAGTTAAAGTGCAGAGAAGGTGGTGTGAGGATGGTGGGAGTGGATCAGAAAACACTCCGTGGGCTTTCTGAATGAAGCCAGGTGGGTCCCCTGGTTGTGGATGAAGGAAGGAAGGAAGGAAGCTGAGATGAGACTTACTGTGCCTTACGTTTCCCGCCGCCCCCCCTCAGACTGCCACTAAAGATCGCTGTTATTGGCTCTGGTTGTATAAGCCCCTCCCCTCTATTGTTGCTACACATCATCAACGCCCACAACATCTCTCCACTAAAAAATAACAGTGACCAGATGATGTGATATATTTAATGTATTGAACTTCATGGAGTTTTACTCGTATCACATAAAAGAGCGGTTCTACCCATTTGATGGTTCTTCTTGAAGTTTAACTCGACAGCTAAGACACTACATATTTATTTTAAAGGGAGCCAGGATGCAAATTCTTGTAGGATCTGTTTTTTTCTCGTCCAAGACCCATTTTTAGTTCCTTACAGTGGCACGTCTTGCAAAAGTGACAACCTGGTTCAGTATCACTGTAACCTTTAAAACTCTCCATGAATGCTGCCTGCAGGGAAAAAATCCATTGTGTAAAATTCTGCAACTTATTTAACTAAGGAGGTTTTTTTTTTAATTAATACATTTAAAGTAGCTATAAGTAAGATATTTACTGCAAAATCAACCTAAATCATTCCCATTTCTCTCCAGGGATGGAAGTAACATTCCCTATAAACAATCGGTCCTCTCCATCAACAACGTCTTTGTCGCGTTTTTTCCTCCTTTTAAACCTAGAGGTACGGTCTGGAACTACTTGGGTTCAGAGAGTAGCTCAGTGTTTACTTCCTGGTTCCTCAACCAATCATATGAGAGTTCCCAGGGTCCCTAAAACAGAGCCCAGCATTTGGTATTTTATTTTGGCTAAAGAGCAGCAGCCTGCAAACATGGACACCAGCAAGAGAAGCAGGAATAGAACAGAATACAACATCATAGACCCTGTGATGGTAAAAATTCAGTGGACTTTCACAGCAACAACACATCGTTGAGTAAACGGCTGTTCTCTATGAAAGGTATTGTGCATGTGTCATTATTACTTATAGCTCCTCTAGGTTTGCTAGAGACAATATATGAAGATCAGCTCCTAACATTTGTTTGTTTTAAGTCCTCATAGCGAAACCTGTTTCCCTCTGTTTAAATTCTCCATAATCGTGTGTGACTGCGAGCAGTAAACCGGGGTTCTTGCACATAACAGAGGGGCTTACTCCTTGCTCTGTGCGTCTGAGAGGATTTCTGGACAATAAAACATTTTATTTTCTTCAAATGAGCACTCGTCACCCCCAGTAAGTTACCGCCCTGGGTGGCAGCCCAGATCGACCACATTAAGTTCTGCCACTGCAGCACTAAAGTCCCTGTCTTCTTAATGGCTGAGAAGAAAGATCAGAGCACCTTGTAGGAGAAGTAGCCAGTATTAAAGTGTTTTAAACATATTTTCTGTTTTTTAAAGAGCATGTTTGTGGAAAAGCATGTAGCATTCAGCTCTCCTGCAGAACACCTGTAGAACAGACGGGACTGTTTTATGGTTCTGGTGTAGTTGTATGAACCTTCAGGGTGTTGGTTATGCTTGAAAGCAGTTGGAGCTGAAGTAGAGTAGGTTGATCAGAAACTCTTATTTAAAACCTTTAAGGATCCTCTGAAACTGCTGTGACTGAAATACGTAGACTGACTGAGAACCTGCAGAGAACCTTGTGGTAAAACCTCGATCAGCAGAGGTCTGCGTATAACAGTACATGTTCGTTTTCTTGGCTCCTTCTACTGTTTTTATTTTAGATTAATCTGTGATCAGTAGAGACTGTAGTGTTATAATTGTCAGATGTTTTGTAGTTTTGTTGTGTTTTTTCCATTTTTGGCCAGCTGGCTCATTTTCCGCTGTTTTAACATCTGATCAGAGGCGTCATGTTGGGCTCCCCCTACTGTTACAAAGGGAAACAGTTTCTCCAACGGTTATTGTTTTTTTTTAATAACTTTTTCATTTCATAGGAATTCAAGTTCGTAGTTTGATTACTTTTGATGAGTTAAGAAATGTTTTCAGTATCATGAAAGACAGAAACAAAGAAGTTGTGACATTTTGTCTGACACCAAACAACCATCCAATAGAAAAGCAATTTATTTTCATGAGATGACACTTTTTACAGTAATTGATCCCAGGAGGAGAAGAAAACGAATTGGTACACTACTTTTCATTTGGCTCAGGCCCCAAGAAAGAAAAATTTATGCTGCTGCAGCTAATTATCAATAAAAACTTACCTAATAAATGTTATGCTGACATCTGCTGTGGTCTGGCTGTTGACTCCCTGTCGTAGCCGTGCAATGAACTGTGTTGTGTTGTCTTTTCTGAACTTTGAGTTGGTTCTGATAAGCGTTTTAAAATTGCTCATGCACCTTAAAATCAGTGAAAAGGAAGTTTTTCATTTATTTACATAGTTTCTTTTAAGATGAAATATGCCTTTTTATCACTGTGTTTTTAATAAATTTGAGACCTTTAGAGGGAATTTCAGTCAAATAAAAAGTCAACATTAAAAAGCAGCTTTGGGGTAACTCCAAAAAATAAAACCCACCATGATGTCAGTTTTTTTCTATGTTAAGCATATTTTATCATGCTGTTTTGTGCATTTTGTCTGATTTCTACCAAAGATTAAATTGTGTCACGCTGTCGGTTGTCTTACGGATGATCAAAGAAACAAACCTGGTGGTGTTGCTGTTTTTTTTCTAATGTAACGTTTAGTTTTAACCTTTGCCTGAACATCTGTCTTCATGAGGAACAGTGTGAGAATAAAACTCCTTTCTTTAATCAAACCTTTGTCTTTGATCCTTTCAGATGCTTCCTTGTTAGTTTGAGATTTATCTGGATATCTGATGTATATCTAGCTGTAATGCAGGTAACCTGACAAAGACATGTAACATTGGCACTTTTGTTAAGCTGATTATGTTTTTATCAGGTGTATTTTAGAATAATGAGATGTTCTTAATAAAATAGTTTATTGTCCCTATTTTGAATGTTACAGACTGAGATGGGCATCTGAAGAATTGATGCCATGTTTCTTTTCAACAGATCTGACTCGTCAGCTTTAATTTGGACCAGACAGCTTGTGGGATAAAAGCTCAGGTTCTAGGTGCTGCAGTCTGTAAATGGAGCAGCTATATTCAGTTTGGCACCTTTTTGATGTGTCTTGGGATTTCTCTTCATTAGATGCACCTTAGTAAACATGCACATTGCTGACAAGGTAATTTATTCCAGTAATTCAAGTTAAACTCTTACATTAATTACATGCAGGGTGATTAAATTGTTGTGATGGTTATGATCCTGGGACTGGACAACGGAGCCACAGTCGAGTCCATTTGATCCCTGGGCAGATAAGGTGTTTCTGACACTGTCTCTGGTTCAGGAGTGGCTGACAGCTGTTACCCAAGAATAAATCTTCTCAATTACTCTTGAAGCTCTGACTCTGGGCCAGTGATTCCACCAGGAGGAGCAGTTACACCAGATAGTTTCATCACCTCATAACATCTTCTTTTGTTAACTTTGTCAACTCCTGTGTAATAATACTCTTATGTTATGCCACAAAACTGTTTGAATATGATTATTATTATTAATTATAATTTGTTATTATAATTTTAATAATAGGTCATTCAAACTCAAATGGTAGCTACAACAAATATGGTTCAAATGGTGGTTTTCTCAGGGCTATAAGTTTGCAATGATTAATACCAATAATACACTTATTAATCAGCTGTTATGAACTCAGTTATGCTGGATCAGGAGGTCTGATCGGTTTCTGAAACCGTTGATAACTCAATTATAACTGCAATTAGAGTTTAATCCTTATCCTTACGCCTTTATCACCAATCCAAAGTAAATATCTCTGTATTAATCTCAGATGTTAACTCAAAAAGAGGTAACTCTGTATTCTGAAAAACCATGCCACTCTGGATTGAAATAAACAAACCGTTAATTTTCCACACGTTGTTTTTTGTTTATTGAACCAAAAGCAATTGCCTGTAACAGTAATTATTCTAATTCAACAACCTAGGAAGCTCTACTCACTACTAAACTAAACATGCAAAATATATATGAAAATAAACAAGTCAAAAATGGATTAAAATAAGAAGCAGCAATTCTCAGTTCAATTCACAGTTGTTTGAACATCACATTCAAGACGTCGGCACTTGACGTAGCAGCATTGAAAGACAAAAATAGACATTGGCTCTTTATTAACTATATATACACTCACCGGCCACTTTATTAGGTACCCCATGCTAGTAACGGGTTGGACCCCCTTTTGCCTTCAGAACTGCCTCAATTCTTCGTGGCATAGATTCAACAAGGTGCTGGAAGCATTCCTCAGGGAGTTTGGTCCATATTGACATGATGGCATCACACAGTTGCCGCAGATTTGTCGGCTGCACATCCATGATGCGAATCTCCCGTTCCACCACATCCCAAAGATGCTCTATTGGTTTGAGATCTGGTGACTGTGGAGGCCATTTGAGTACAGTGAACTCATTGTCATGTTCAAGAAACCAGTCTGAGATGATTCCATTTTTATGACATGGCGCATTATCCTGCTGAAAGTAGCCATCATGGGTTGGGTACATTGTGGTCATAAAGGGATGGACATGGTCAGCAACAATACTCAGGTAGGCTGTGGCGTTGCAACGATGCTCAATTGGTACCAAGGGGCCCAAAGAGTGCCAAGAAAATATTCCCCACACCATGACACCACCACCACCAGCCTGAACCGTTGATACAAGGCAGGATGGATCCATGCTTTCATGTTGTAGACGCCAAATTCTCACCCTACCATCCGACTGTCGCAGCAGAAATCGAGACTCATCAGACCAGGCAACGTTTTTCCAATCTTCTATTGTCCAATTTCGATCAGCTTGTGCAAATTGTAGCCTCAGTTTCCTGTTCTTAGCTGAAAGGAGTGGCACCCGATGTGGTCTTCTGCTGCTGTAGCCCATCTGCCTCAAAGTTCGACGTACTGTGCGTTCAGAGATGCTCTTCTGCCCACCTTGGTTGTAACGGGTGCTTATTTGAGTCACTGTTGCCCTTCTATGAGCTCGAACCAGTCTGGCCATTCTCCTCTGACCTCTGGCATCAACAAGGCATTTCCGCCCACAGAACTGCAGCTCACTGGATGTTTTTTCTTTTTCGGACCATCCTCTGTAAACCCTAGAGATGGTTGTGCGTGAAAATCCCAGTAGATTAGCAGTTTCTGAAATACTCAGACCAGCCCTTCTGGCACCAACAATCATGCCACGTTCAAAGTCACTCAAATCACCTTTCTTCCCCATACATGAACTGCAGGAGATTCTCTTGACCATGTCTACATGCCTAAATGCACTGAGTTGCCGCCATGTGATTGGCTGCTTAGAAATTAAGTGTTAACGAGCAGTTGGACAGGTGTACCTAATAAAGTGGCCGGTGAGTGAGTATATATATATATATATATATATATATATATATATATATATATATATATATATATATATATATATATATATATATATATATATAGAGAGAGAGAGAGAGAGAGAGAGAGAGAGAGAGAGAGAGAGAGAGAGAGAGAGAGAGAGAGAGAGAGAGAGTCTAGTCCAGCATTCCCTGTTCTGTCTGTTTGTTTGCCTGTTGATCTGACCCAATTTGCGTTTTTGACTTCTGTGCCAGCCTGAGCCTGATCCTGATCCTGTTATCCTTGCCTGTTTTTTCCTGCCTGCCTGTGTACCCACTTGGAACTGTTATTTGACCACCGAGCCTGCATATTCCCTGACTGAACGTTTTGAGCTTTATTAAAGCCTTTTTGTTTGCACTTTTCTTGTCTGGCTGAATACTGGGTCCATCCGTCTCTCGTTCTTGACACTTTTAAAACTTCTGCTTTGGGTTATCTTATTTTTTTCAGTTGTAGTGCTGTTACATTACTTTAGTAACATTGTTCATTGATGGGAACAGTGCAATTATTGGTAGTAAGGGTTCTATACAGTAATTTATTAATTTTGTGGACATTAAATGGTTTATAAAAACTGTTTATCCTAAACTTTATTCTTCTATGTCCATTTTGCTCATCATGCGCGGATATTTATGTCATACATTTAATATGTATACATCCAAGTCATTAATGACTTTATTTCTTGTTTTTGTATTTTTTCTGTTTGTCCAGGATAGAGAGAGTGGAGAGATGTCTTTGGAGGAGTTTTGGATCAGTTCTACACAACATTCTGCAACCTAGAGGCAGAAGGTCTACTCAACCCGGACAATGAGATCCAGCTGTAAGCACTGCACTGGGCCTTTCTTCCACAACTTGACAGACATCTGCAGTTGTTCAAAGATGGCTGGAACCACCATCGGCTGCGCACGGAGAGGAATCAGTCACCACACCTGCTGTGGTCTCAAAACCAGCGTGAGGGTGAAGATCCCTACCAGGTTTGTAGTAGAAACAAATCTCAAGGATTATGTCAGAACACTCAAAGGGCCTAATTGAAATGACGGTCAAAGTACATGAACTAAAAGGGGCGTGTAGAAGCATTGAGCTGACCCACCAACATTTGCGTTCATCTTGGTCATGGTATTAAATTAGCTTTAGTTATACTTTTGACTTGGAACAACCATTAAATTAGGGCCCATAACTGTATTTACAACACACACAGATCTCTTTATTTAGCAACCTTTAGCAAGTTGGCATTGTTTTTAAAACAGTTGCTAAATGTCTCAGCTCACTGACAACTTTGTCGTAGGTAGCCATCTTTGTTGTGACTGAGGCCGGTGCCATGTAGATTCGAAGGATGCAGTAAAATGCTAACCAACCAATGGGCAGAAGTTTATCCGTTAAGACCCACCCCTCCTCATTTGCATAATGAGGCAGAAATGCATACAGAAATGTAAAAAGGACAGGCAGAAATGTAAATAGGACAGGTAGAAATGTAAAAAGGACAGACAGAAATAAATAGCATTGAAGAAATAAATAGGGCAAAAAAATACAAAGAAAGAATAAAACAGACCAAAATATTATAACCTGCACATAAATAAATAATAAAAAATAAGTAATTAATAAATAAAGTAGCTAATTAAAATTCAATTCAATTCAATTTTATTTATATAGCGCCAAATCATGAAACATGTCATCTCAAGGCACTTTACAAAATCAAGTTCAATCATATTATACAGATTGGGTCAGATTATACAGATTGGTCAGAGATGTCCTATATAAGCAAACCAGTTGATTGCATCAAAGTCCCGACAAGCAGCATTCACTCCTGGGGAACCGTAGAGCCACAGGGAGAGTCGTCTGCATTGTACATGGCTTTGCTGCAATCCCTCATACTGAGCAAGCATGAAGCGACAGTGGGAAGAAAAACTCCCCATTAACGGAAAGGAAAACCTCTGGCAGAACCGGGCTCAGTATGAACGGTCATCTGCCTCGACCGACTGGGGTTACAGAAGACAGAGCAGAGACACAACAAGAGAGACAATAAAGCACAGAAGCACACACTGATCCAGTAATCTGTTCTACATTACATGGTAGTAGCGGGTGAGCCGTCTTCTCTGGATGATGTCACAGTTAACAGAAGGCCAGACCAGGTGTACCTACTATGAAGAAAAAGAGAGAGAGCAAAAAGTTAAAAGCTGAAATGACGACAGTCATTTCAATGTAATACAATGCAAAACTGGAGAACAGTAGACTGAAGAACAGTAGAAACTAGAAACGTTCAACTTCTGAAGAAGTTGAAGAAGGCGCCCGCCTGGTGGTGCGCGTACCGTCAAAGGCAAAGCTTCCGAGTTCCTTGGTCGTAGGCTTTTATCGCTTGGGGATTTTAAATCAAATCTTCTGAGTGTGAAAAGGATTTGTCTTCGTCAAAACCAGCCGACAGGAGAAGGTCTGCATCCAAGCAGCATGGAAAATTGGTGTTATTAAAACATGATTAAATACTTCAATGTAGCATGAAAAAATTAAATATGTGAATAAAAATGTTAAAGGCATTACAGACTACTAAAGGAAGTACAAACTCTGTGAAGCAGAAGTTGGTGAGACCTTCCTAGAGCTACTTCCGGTTAGCAACATGCTAAGCGTTAGCCGCTAACATGGTTGTGTCCAGTATGACCGTGTGATTGTACTGTGTTAGTTTGGTCCAAATCCTGTACTGTGAAGTTCCTCAAAAAGGGTGCCAATACTTAATGTCACCAAAGATCACCAAAGGCCATGTGTCAGATCGGCCTCCTTTAGCAACTAAGCCTCACCAAAAAAACCAGCCGACAGGAGAAGGTCTGCATCCAAGCAGCATGGAAAATTGGTGTTATTAAAACATGATTAAATACTTCAATGTAGCATGAAAAAATGAAATATGTGAATAAAAATGTTAAAGGCATTACAAACTACTAAAGGAAGTAAAAACTCTGTGAAGCAAAAGTTGGTGAGACCTTCCTGGAGCTACTTCCGGTTAGCAACATGCTAAGCGTTAGCCGCTAAGATATGTTCAAAAATTAAGGTTAATCACTACATATTGAAAAGCTAAAAATGTTTACAAGCACTAAACTTATTCAGTGTAATTCAGTTGAATACAACCCTATGATTTGTGTTTAAATCTGCACAGATATGCACAGATGTTATTGAAATGCATTTTTATTTATATTAGACTTTCAAGAGATAAGATATGCCTAATTTTATTTTACATGCACTTTATTTTTTATTGTTTATTAAGAACAGTTTTCTACTTTAAGCACATTGCAGAAACAAGTTTGTTTCTTTGCTCAGAAATGTGATGTTACAGAAGTTTGTATGAAAATAAATATTTTAAAAATGTCAACATTATATAAAATCATTTGTGTCTTCACAACTTTAAATCAATATCGAATGGAATTGAATCGAATCGCAACAGCAATAATCGAAATCGAATCGAATCGTGAGGTTCCTAACAACACCCAACCCTAGTGCCAATACTTAATATCACCAAAGCTCACCAAAGGCCATGTGTCAGATCGGCCTCCTTTAGCAACTAAGCCTCACTAAAAAATGTACACACACACACACATATACATATATATATATATATATATATATATATATATATATATATATACACATACATATACACACACACATACACACACATATATAATATGATATGAATAACATAAAATATTTCAGCACATAATTTCCTAGAAGTTGATAGTGTTAGTACATCCACTGACGGTAAAATTACATGTGAAACGTTTTCACACAGCCAGAGAACTGCTTGTTGTTGCAACCAAATCCTATGGGATTCTGTGAGAGTAGGGAGTAGCAAGATGGCGGCCAAATCCTATGGGATTCTGTGAGAGTAGGGAGTAGCAAGATGGCGGCCAGGGACGTCAGTTTTTCGGCAAAATCCGCACTCCAGTGTATAATAGAGATCAGTGAGACAGAAGCAAGCAAACGGATTAACAACCGATCAAGCGCACACCTGCCGTTTAGCCTGGAAGGAGAGAACGTTGCGCGCGCGAGCAAACAGAGCCGAGCGCGAGCGCCAGGCTTTCCTTCCCCCAAGACCAAGCGCATCGGTGTTGCCGGACCCATGTTCTTGTCCTTTTCGCTGTTTAACTTAAAATAATGTGCGTACCTCCAAGAATCAAACGCCGTCTTCTCGGTCATCTTGCCGGGGTACAAACACAAGTAGCTTACACACACAGGTGCGCGCACACACACACACACACACAGAGGCAAGGAGCAGGGTACATACGCAAGAAGCCGCATCTGACTAAATGCAGAAAAGCAGGGACTTCACTTTCCTTATCGAGGGAAATTCTTAAAGTAACGGAGTACCGAGTGCTTATTTTGGAAAATAGGGCAGGTGGTAATTATTGTATAAACATTAAAATATAAAAGCTTTCAGCACATGCTGGGGCGGGCGGATATAACATCACATGTGGTATCCCTCCGCCCCTCTGGTCTGTAACCATCCCCGCAAATTCTAATGTAAAAAATTTAAAATTTTAAAATAACTTACCGAAAATCCTTGCTCTCATGTCATGTTCAAAACATTCTTCTTCGAAATGGTCACTGCATATGACGTGTTTTCTCTCTGGCCAGAAGTTACATGGCAAAACCGCTGTCTTCAAGATGGCAATCCAGCTACGAGCCTGGTTAGCTCATGAATCGGAAAATAATCAATGTTTTTTTCCAATTTTACCAGTTGTGTTGGAACATCCAATGGCCATGTACGTGGGCATTGCTGCTTCAGCAATAGCTCTTGCGAATGTCAATGGTGAAGTCCTCTGGAAATCGGAAAAAATTGTTGATGATGGCAGCTGTGTAAAACGGCTCCAACTTGGCTGGTCAGATCGGCTCGGGCGCTTCCCGATGACGTCATCATAACTACATTATGCCCGCTGTCCCCATTTGTTACAAATCAAATGTATTTTGTTAATTTACGGTTATTTTCCAGTAACTTAATCAAGACATAAAAACTTTTAACATATTTTTGGAATGCTTCTGTGGTAGTCTGACAATTTAATCGGTAATTTTGCCGGATCAAAGTTACATCTTAAGAGAAATTCCTTCCTCCAATTTTTTTCTAAAGTTGTGAAGGGAAAATAAACCATAAACTCTTTTAATTTTTAATAAAAGTCTGCAGCCATTTTAATTTAATCACGGCATTAATCACTTTAAAATCAATAACGTTTGTTCCTCCTTTTTCTACTGATATTACTATGTTGTTCTTTCTGATCACATGTTTTTTATTATTCCAGAAGAGATTGTGATGAATTTGATTATGTTTTATTGTAGTATTTGGTATATTTAAGATATATGCTGGATAAATTAATCTGGCTATTGATTTAAATTTAAAAAAATTGTTTTTTAAAGCCAAAGGGAAATTAAATATTGTATTTGGTATATTTAAGATATATGCTGGATAAATTAATCTGGCTATTGATTTAAATGAAAAAATCGTTTTTTTAAAGCCAAAGGGAAATGAAATATTGGGTGAAAATGTAATTCTTTGAAATTGGCACAGCTTGGAGTTGAACCTACGATCTTCTGCTTTGCAGCCCGACACCTAACCCACTCAACCAAAACACCATTGCCGTGCTCAGCCGCGCATTTTTGAGAGGTCAACTGTGTTGAAGAAGTGGTTTTTGGTGAATTTTGTTCCAACCGTAAGCCGAAACGGCGTCAAGTACAAAAAGCCCTGATCGCGGCGTCGAGACCAACGTTTCGATATATAGTATGTAGGGGTAGACCCTACGGTTCGGGCTGTATTAACGGTAATAAACTACTATAATAATAAAGAAACCCTTATTAGGTGCATAGCATAAGGCCTCCGCCATGCATTTTCAATGCATAGGCGGGCGCCTAATCGGTAGAGTGAGAAAATTAGACCCTGATGTCCTCCAGCAGCCTAGGCCTATCACAGCACAACTATAGAGATAGCTCAGGGTAACATGAGCCACTCTAACTATAAGCTTTGTCAAAAAGGAAAGTTTTAAGATTAGTCTTAAAAATAGATAGGGTGTCTGCCTCACGGACCAAAACTGGGAGTTGGTTCCACAGGAGAGGAGCCTGATAGCTAAAGGATCTGCCTCCCATTCTACTTTTAGAGACTCTAGGAACCACCAGCAGACCTGCAGTCTGAGAGCGAAGTGCTCTGTTAGGAACACACGGGGTAATCAGAGCTCTGATATATGATGGAGCTTGATTATTAAGGGCTTTATACGTTAGAAGGAGAATTTTAAATTCTATTCTTGATTTAACAGGAAGCCAATGAAGGGAAGCTAAAGTTGGAGAAATATGATCCCTCTTGTTGATTTTCATCAGAACTGTTGCCGCAGCATTTTGGATCAGCTGAAGACTTGGAACTGCATTTTGTGGACTTCCTGATAGTAAAGAATTACAATAGTCCAGCCTTGAAGTAACAAATGAATGGACTAGTTTTTCAGCATCACCCCTGGACAGAATGTTTCTAATTTTGGCGATATTCCGGAGGTGAAAAAAGGAAACTCTGGAAACCTGTTTAATATGGGATTTAAATGACATGTCTTGGTCAAAAATAACACCAAGATTTTTAACTTTATTACCAGAGGCCAAGTTAATGCCATCCAGATTAAGTGATTGATTAAGAACTTTATTTTTTGAAGACTCTGGCCCAAAGATTACAACTTCTGTCTTGTCAGAATTTAAATGCAGGAAATTTAAAGTCATCCAGCTTTTGATGTCATCAAGACATGACTGCAGTCAAAGTAACTGATTGGATTCATCAGGATTTATGGATAAATATAGCTGAGTGTCATCAGCATAACAGTGGAAATTAATCCCATGCTGTCTGATAATTTTGCCAATCGGAAGCATATATATAGTAAATAGAATTGGTCCAAGGACTGAACCCTGTGGTACTCCACAAGTGACCCTAAAGTTTGAGGAAGATTTATTATTAACATGAACAAACTGGAATCTGTCCGACAGATAAGATTTAAACCAGCCTTATGCTTTTCCCTTAATCCCTACAGTATGCTCAAGTCTTTGTAGGAGAATATTGTGATCAACTGTATCAAATGCAGCACTGAGATCTAACAGGACAAGTATAGACACAAGTCCATTATCTGAGGCCATGAGAATATCATTGGTGACCTTCACCAGAGCTGTTTCAGTGCTATGATGAGCTCTAAAGCCTGACTGAAACTCCTCAAGTAGGTCATTACTTTGTAAATGTTCACATAGTTGATTAGCAACTACTTTCTCAAGAATTTTAGATAAGAAAAGAAGATTAGATATAGGTCTGTAATTTACTAACTCATCTTGATCAAGAGATGGTTTCTTAAGTAAAGGTTTAATAACAGCTACTTTAAAAGCCTGTGGTACATATCCATTTACCAAGGATAGATTAATCATGTCTAAAATAGGACCACTGATCAGAGGGAATACCTCCTTAAACAACTTGGTTGGGATTGGGTCTAACATACAGGTAGAAGGTTTAGATGAAGCTAAAATTTTAGATAGCTCAGAAAGCTCTACTGCTTTTAAACAGTTCAGACACTGCGCAGGTTCTAAGGATTCCTCCAATGCTGCCTCACTTACTGAGGACGAGGTAATCATGTTTGGGAGGATGCCAATTATTTTATTTTTAATGGAATCAATTTTATTTATGAAGAATCCCATAAAATCATTACAGCTAAGAGCTAAGGGAATGGATGGATCAACAGAGCTGTGGCTCTGGGTAAGTTTGGCAACTGTACTGAAGAGAAATCTAGGATTATTCTTATTCTCCTCAATTAATGATGAAAAATATGCTGCTCTAACTCTGCAAAGGTTCTTGTTATACAACAATAGACTGTCCCTCCAGATTAGGTAGGATTCCTCTTGGTGTGTAGAGCGCCATTTTCTCTCCAATTTCCTGACATTGTGCTTCAAGGAACACAGCTCTGAATTAAACCAAGGAGCCAGCTTTCTGTGAATAATCACCTTCTTTTTCAAGGGAGCTACATTGTCTAATGCAGAACGCAATGACGAAGTCATACCGTTTACAAAGACATCTATTTGTGAATTGGAAGAAACAACATTGCTGCCATCTACAGGGCATTTCTGCAATACGGAGGATATTAAAAAGGGGACAGACTCTTTAAGTTTTGATACAGCATTATCCGATAAAGATCTACTATAATGGAACCCTTTTTTGGGGGTGGAGAACTCAGTTAGATTAAACTCAAATGTTATAAAAAAATGATCAGATAGGACAGGGTTGTGAGGAAATACTGTTAATTCTTCACAATCAATGCCATATGTCAGCACAAGGTCTAAAGTATGGAGCCAAAAGTGCGTCGGTTTATGCACATTTTGAGCAAAACCAATTGAATGTAGGATAGTTTTAAAGGCTACACTAAGGTTATCACATTCTGTGTCAACATGGATGTTAAAATCACCCGCTATAATAACTTTATCAGTATTTAACACCAAATCAGATAAGAAATCTGACAACTCATCCAAAAACTGAGTGTAAGGGCCTGGTGGACGATACAAAACAACAAACAGAAGAGGTTTTATTGCTTTGCAGTGTGGATGAGGGAAACTGAGGGTTAAATGTTCAAAAGAACTGTAGTTATTAATTGGCCTGGGACTAATTAATAAATCAGACTGAAAGATGGTTGCCACTCCTCCTCCTCTTCCCACAGATCTGGGAATGTGAAAATTTGAATAATTGAAGGGAGTTGACTCATTTATACTAAAGTAGTCCTCTTGTAGCCAGGTTTCTGTGAGACAAAACAAATCAATCTGTTTATCAGAAATCAATTTGTTAACTAACAAAGTCTTTGGAGGGAGAGACCTTATATTTAATAGACCACATTTAATGTTTTATTTTTACGTTCAAGGTGAACCGTATTGATTTTTATTAGGTTTTTATGATTTGTTCCTTTTAGATAAGTTTTTGATCTGTTAAGTTTTGGCCGTGGGAAAGACACCATCTCAATAGGATAATGGATGGGTAACAGTACAGAAGCTGCAGAGAGGTGTGTTAAACTACGGCTCTGCTTCCTGGTCTGGACCCTGGGTTGTCAGCATTTAGGAGAACTAATAAATCCGGCCAGATTTTTAGAAAGAAGAGCAGCACCATCCAAAGTAGGATGGATGCCGTCTCTCCGGATCAGACCAGGTTTTCCCCAGAAAGTTCTCCAGTTATCAATGTAGCCCACATTGTTTTCAGGACACCACCTAGACAACCAGCGGTTGAATGATGACATGCGGCTAAACGTGTCATCACTGGTCAGATCAGGCAGGGGACCAGAGAAAATTACGGAGTCCGACATTGCTTTAGCAAACTCACACACCGAAGCAACACCAACTTTAGTGACCTCCGATCGGCGTGATAACCAATGTCATTACCGCCAGCGTGAATAACAATCTTACTGTATTTACGCTTATCCTTAGCCAGCAGTTTTAGGTAAGATTCTATGTCGCCCGTTCTGGCCCCTGGCAGGCATTTAACTATGGTCCCTGGTGTCTCTAGTGCCACGTTTCTGACTATTGAGCTCCCAATGACCAGGATCGGCTTCTCAGCGGGTGTGTCGCTGAGTGGGGAAAATTTGTTAGAAACGCAGACGGGTTGGTGGTGAACTGGGGGCTGAAATCTAGAGCTATGCTTCCTACGAACTGTCACCCAGCCGGCCTGCTTACCCGGCTGCTCAGGTGCTTCTGGAGGACCACTAAGTGAACTAACGCTAGGTGTATGTGGCTCCGCGCTAGCAGAGGGGCGGCTATCAGCTGGTCTTTCCATAGCACGGAGCCGGGACTCTAATTCTGACACCCTCGCCTCCAAAGCTACAAAAACACTACATTTATTACAAGTACCATTATCACTAAAGGAGGCAGAGGAATAGCTAAACATCTGACACAGAGAGCAGGAGATAAGGGGAGACTTAGTCAGAGACGGAGAAGCTGAAGTAATAGTAGGAGAGGAAGCCATTGTGGAGCTAAAGCTAGGCTAGGCTAAAGCTAGGCTAGCGCCCTTCTACCACGCCAAGAGAGCAAACCGTGAAACACGAGGAGTTCCCAAGCGTGATGTGCAGCAACAGAAAATGTTTTAAAAGTGCTTATGTGTTAGAAACAGATGTTACAGCAAAGAGATTAAAGATAAAAGCGAGAGAATCTGGAGCAACAAACCGTTGCTCACGCAGTGAAAACAGGAAGTGATACAATACGCCTTACCGCAAAAGAGATATATATATATTTATGTCTCACTGTAGAATTTAATTTCTACCAACATTTATTTGTGTATTGTATTTTTGGTGCCAATTAGTTGTATGCATATTTATTTATTGAGCATTTATTTATTTCTGTATTTATTTTTAATTATGGAAGACTTGGTCCTCCATATCCATAGACTTGGTCCACCATATTGGTCCTCCATACTGTTCTGCCAATCTCCCTCACTTAATCTATATATACACATATACACACACACACACACACACACATATACACATATATATATATATATATATATATATATATATATATATATATATATATATATATATATATATATACAGTATATATATATACATACAGTGTGCGATTTGCAAAAAAAACAGAAGGGGGGATCATTTCCTCGATTAATCACATAATGTCGATAGGTAACTCAAGATTAATTGTATGCTTTATCGTTTTATTTCTGAAAGTGTAATAGCCTGTTTGGGCATTTTAATATGCAATTTTGCAATAAATGACACAAATAAAATACATGCTTGTACAAAAAATATTTTTTATTTTGTTATTTTTCAAGCACTTTTGAGATATGGAATGAAAACATCCTAGTGCCAAATGTTAAACTCTGGACTATGATGGCTAAATGACTAATCATGATGCCCTGATGTTTACACAATGTGTAAATAAATTTGTAAATAAATACCATGCCGATATATTTTTTTGCCTCTTAAACAAAGATAGACATGGTATTAGGCATTAATAAAAAATTTACATTTCAATAAAGTCATAAGCTTTATTGTTCGTTTTTTCACTCTCTCTCACACACACACATCTAATTCTTAGCTTTCACACCAACAACAATAATTTCTTTGAATATTTTTGCTTGCTGTTTATATCCATATTCATACAGTTTAAGCCTGGAAAAAGGTTTTAAATCTCCAGGTCATTCCAGTCTTACACTTTGCTTGCAACTGGGCAGGAGCTTAATACCCTGAAATAGACTGTTTAGCAACTGTTTAGTAACTCCAGGTCCTTCGTTTGGCAACGTGATTCAGCCTTAGTTTGTCAAATACAGAGAAAACAAATGAATAAGCATTAAAGTACGGTTTATGGGTTGGGTTTCTGCAATGTTCTCAGCATGTTAAAAGCTCATCTTCAGAACCAATGTCTGCTCAAAATGGTGATCTGCACCATAATCTACTTTCAGCAGTTATCACCGGTTATTGCACCGTAAACTGCAGAAAATACGAGCAGAGTTGCTCTGTCTGCCTTTACTGCCGTCGGCTCCTATGGCGGAGGGATATTTCAGCTGGATACACTCAGTGTCTAGTGCAGGCAGGTCTCTTAATAACCAATGTTTCGTCACTTATTTTAGAGCCCAAATAAGCGATTTCACTTTCAGAAACGTGCGGCAAAAAAAAAAACGCAACCTGTGACTTATAAAATTTACAATCGCCTTTAGAATGAAAGAAGGCCAAAGTCGCATGAAATGAACAGCCTGTGCAACAGTAAGCGCGGGTCTGTTTTGCTACAGTCTCTAGCTCTCTTGAAACTACGGAAAGCGCTGAGGGTAAAAGAAACACAGTCCGGAGAGCGCGGCGGGGGAAAAACATTAGGGAACGGTGTGTGTTTTGACGCGCGATTAACAGCGACAAAAAAAAATGTTGGCGTTGTGGTCTTATGCGTTAAAACTGACAGCCCTAATTTATGTACATTTTTAAATTCAGACCAGAGGGGGGGGGGGGGCACCCAGTATATATATATATATATATATATATATATATATATATATATATATTAGGGCTGTCAATCGATTAAATAAATTTATCTAATTAATTACATACTCTGTAATTAATTAATCTAAATTAATCGCATATACTGTGAAAGTATTTTAAATATTTAAATTCAAATGATTCAATGAATATTCAGCATTAGATACATTAAAGTTCAAATTCAATTCAATTCAATTCAATTCAATTCAATTTTTTTTATATAGCGCCAAATCATGAAACATGTCATCTCAAGGCACTTTACAAAGTCAAGTTCAATCATATTAAACAGATTGGGTCAGATTATACAGATTGGTCAAAAATGTCCTATATAAGGAAACCAGTTGATTGCATCAAAGTCCCGACAAGCAGCATTCACTCCTGGGGAAGCGTAGAGCCACAGGAAGAGTCATCTGCATCAGAGTCAAAAACTCTTATTCACATTTCATGCCTTCAGACGTTGTGGCATATGTGGCACACAGTAACGTAGGGGACACAATGAAAATAAATGAACACTCCCCTCAATATCAACACTTCACAACAGTAAAGTGACGCACGCGCTACTTCCGGGTTACGCCGGTAGGAAAAATCAACCGTGACAAAACAGGTGAATTAGAGCGTGCTTTTAGTTTATGCCACACAAAGGCATTCCAAATCGTTGGATGTACGTTTCTTTTGTTTACCGAAGGACGAAGAAAGAAATGGATATTTTCAGTGAAAAAGGACCCTGGCAGACAAATCCCAATGGACTGTGGGAGCCATCATACCCCAACAGAATTTGCAGTCTACACTTCATCTCCGGTAAATACAACTTAATTTTGCACTGGTCATTGTCCTGCGTCGATCAGCCAAGCACCTTCGCGCACCGCCGGCCGCCAGCCACCGCAGAAGCTGTCACGCATATTCTCCGCCCGTCCACCGGGCGATACACACGAACGCGTTGAGCAGCGCTCGCCCACGACTCGCAAAAAATCTAGTGCAGATCGGTCGATGCAGAGAGGAGATACAGCCGTTGAATAATGATAATGCATTTGGCCACCGGGCCGGACTAAATCGTTTGGCCAGCATTCACAGACTCGCTATCTGGACTGTATCTGGCAATCTGATACCATCAACCATCAACTTACTCTTAAAACGATCTTGTGATACGTTACCTAAAGAAAAATACGTCGAGAACTCGTTGTTTGCTCTGTTGGCGTCTGCCGCTGTGCTCGCCTTCTGCCTTCCAGTCCGGCGCGCAGGTGCGAAAAAACCCGGATGAAAACAATAGCAGTGAACTACCCTATACGATTAATTTGCGTTAATTTGTTTAATCCGTTAATTTAAAAAAAATTAATTAATCGAAAATAACGCGTTATTTTGACAGCCCTAATATATATATATATATATATATATATATATATATATATATATATATATATATATATATATATATATATATAATCACACAGCTATTTATTTGGCTTATTTATAATACTTGAAAATCCATATATGCACATCTATGTCTAAATACAGTAGTCTGTATTGTATACGGTCTTGCACAGCTTTTTGGGGAGTGGTGGCCTAGTGGTTAGAGCACAGAGCTTCAATCCCAGAGGTTCTGAGTTCAACTCCCACAAGCTGCCATTCTGGGTCCCTGAGCAAGACCCTTAACCCCCAATTGCTCCCCAGGCGCCGCACAGTGGCAGCCCACTGCTCCCCAAGGGGATGGGTTAAAATGCAGAAGTGAATTTCTCCATTGTGAGATCAATAAAGTTCAATTATTATTATTTTTTCTAGTGTTGCCACTCTGCAGCTTTAGTGTGTCCAGTTTTGCAACATGGTGCAGCCTTAGTTTATAGAAGGCAGATACAAATAGTGAAATCAGCCAGAATACATTTCCATGCAGCACAGGAAAGAGGCATCTTCTCTGATCCACGTTCACAATAAAATAACTCAACTTTTTTCTGCCACATACAATATGGTGGTGACGTTGATGTGCGAACCTGCGCCCTATGACGCGTCTACGTATATGATGTCGGTCGATGCGGGGTCTACTCCATAGACATCATATACGTAGACGCGTCATAGGGCGGAGGTCATAGACATCATATACGTAGACGCGTCATAGGGCGGAGGTTCGCACGTCAACGTCACCGCCATATTTTATGTGGCAGAAAAAAGTTGAGTTCTGTTATTTGTGTGTGTTATGAATATAAGGATCGATTTGTTAAATCTAAACATTGTGGTCTTCATTATTTCATTAAACCGTGTCACATGTGAACCTTTAAGAACAGACTTTTTGGGGGAGTATTAAAGAGGTAAAATTAATAATATGATAAAAAAAAAGTCCTAGGTCAGTAAAGTAAAAAAAAAAAAAATAAATAAAACCACACAAAAGTGATAATGTTATTAGAAAAACGTCATATTATGAGAATTAAGAGGAAACATTTCCAGAATAGTCACAGTTTGCAGAATTATTTCACTCCTGGAGTAATAGGGCCAGGTTAGATTATTTTAAATACTTTTATTCTTTAGGAGAATAAATTCAGGAGAATGAAGCTAAAGGGATACGAAAATAAACTTGTAATATTACAAAAACAAAAATACTACGAATACAAAGTATATTCAGAGATTAAAGTCCCTCTGATACTGTTTAAGTGACTGAGTAACTGCAGATTTGCCACATTTAAGATGGTGGATGCTCTGACGCATCGCAGCATAGGCAGAACCCGCCCAATGACGCGTCTACGTAATGTCTATGGTCTACTCTGTCCATGGTTTAAACCACTGAGCTATATAATACACCGGAGTGCTGATTTTGCCGAAAAACTGAAGTCACTGGCCGCCATCTTGCTACTCCCTACTCTCACAGAATCCCATAGGATTTGGTTGCAATAACAAGCCGTTTTCTCGCTGAGTGAAAACGTTTTACAGGTAATTCTACAGTCAGTGGATGTACTAACACTATCAACTACTAGGAAATTAGGTGCTGACATATTTTACATGTTATTCATATTAAAAAAAAAAAAAAATATATATATATATATATATATATATATATATGTATATATAAGTATGCTTATATGTATATATGTATACACATATGTAAATATATGTTTTTGTATATTGTTAGTTATATATTTATAAATGTTAAACATATATATTTAAATGAATAAAATGCAAAATATTTCAGCACATGACTTTCTCAGTACTTGATAGTTTTAGAACATAACATAAAAGTATATGGCATTTGACATTTTAAAAGTCTTAAGCCCCCCCTGAACATGAGAAAATCCTCGTTATTCGATGCTGTAGCGCACATATTCCATAGTTACTGGGGGAAATAGGGAGTACCAATATGGCGGCTGGTGGCTTCAAAGCGACTCGTTCAAACAAACGGTGATTAGCACTCCAGTGTATAATATAGCTCAGTGGTTTAAACCACGTGAGATGTGACGTTGGTTATGCAACGTTCCTCATAGTTACTTTCGATTTGAACTAACCTGGCAAGGCGAGGCACACAGTCGGGATCGACGGTGGTTTTAATCGCTCTGTTGTTCAGATCTTGTTCTTCAGCACTTTGGACCGTCTGAACAAACTGTAAGTTTGCTTTGTTTCCTACCAGAACTTTGTCTTGAGGAAACTTTGTTTCTGCTCTCTGATGTCTGGAGAACATGTTCACTTCTGATTTCAGCACAAAGTTTCATCTCTGCTGTCTGAAGACTAATCTACAGGATTATTAGATTATTGATTAAATGGAACCAAACAGAAATAACATCTGATTTGTCTTTGTTTTCTTCACTCAATAAACTGCGTCATGTTTTTGTTTCCTGGAATCAAATTCCTCTCGTCCATTAAAGTCAGACACAACAGCTTCCTGCTGCTTCCTGTGAGTCCTTTCAAAATAAAATGTCATCAATGTTAAAATGGGTTTGATTCAGTCCGATTATTAACTTATTCATCTCTTTTCAGTTCAGATCTTTGATGCAGCAGATAATCCACTTGTAGAGTTTGATGATTGTGTAATAAAATAGTTGCTGATGTTCAGTCAGAGTGAATCAGTGTCAGTGGATGAAATGTTGCTCCATGGCTCCATCTAGTGGACTGATAGTAGAAGTACAGCAGCTGATGGCAGCTTCCTCTGCCTCTCACTGCTGTCTGACTGCATTCAACTGACACTGATATGAAGCAGAGAAGAAGAGCCAATCAGAGGAGGAGCAGCTGATCTTTTTCCAGCACTAATGATGTAAAGGATGATCAGAGTTGATGTGCAGATGAATGATTTGTGTTTCCTCTGCAGGTGAAGGTAGAAAGTGTGTGTGAGCTGATGTGGATGTGAATTCAGCAGCATGGATCAGTGTGAGGACAGAGAGGAGGGAGTCCCTCCCTCTAAAACCACTCTGTGTGGGGAAGCTGAGAGCCAGAGCCACGCTCAGAGGTGAGATCAGCATCTCTAAGTGTCCATGTCTCATTTATAAGATAGTCTTTATTAATTTTACATTGGGGAAATTCGCTTGTCACATCGGCTCAATAGTCAGTCAATAGTCAGGAGTAGGAAAAAGGTGCATCAGTTATATACAGTGTATCTTCCTTTATATACAGTGGTCAAAAAGAAAATGAGAAAGAAAGCTTGGATACGCACAAAATGAGGCCTGAAACGTGCATATGTTTCATGTTTTATTTTCATTCTTTCTTCTATATTAATATCACTCTAAGTATGGCTGTCACAATCCATAAATTCAATAAATACAATGACAACGTATTCCATGCAAAAAAGAATAGGAGTAGAAAGAACATTTCTTGTTAACTCCTACCCCGTATTTCAAAAAGAAATACGGGTCTCTCAGTCAAAACCGAGAGACCAAAGAGCCAGCAAACACCAAAGGGACCAGAGAACACAGGGAACCAAAGGGACCAGAGAACACGGGGAACCAAAGGGACCAGAGAACACGGGGAACCAACGGGACCAGAGAACACGGGGAACCAACGGGACCAGAGAACACGGGGAACCAAAGGGACCAGAGAACACTAGGGGAACCAAAGGGACCAGAGAACACTAGGGGAACCAAAGGGACCAGAGAACACTAGGGCAACCAAAGGGGCCAGAGAACACTAGGGGAACCAAAGGGGCCAGAGAACACTAGGGGACCAAGGAGCTAGAGAACACGGGGGAACCAAGGAACTAGAGAACCAAGGAGCTAAAGAACACTGACGTGCCAGAGCACAACCAGGGCGCGGCACATCAGGGAAAGGTACGAGCGCTTGACAGCGCGGGGGGAAAGAGCGAGCGCTTGACAGCGCCGGGGGAAAAGAGCGAGCGCAACACAGCGCCGGGGAAAAGAGCGAGCGCAACACAGCGCCGGGGGAAAAGAGCGAGCGCAACACAGCGCCGGGGGAAAAGAGCGAGCGCAACACAGCGCCGGGGGAAAGAGCGAGCGCAACACAGCGCCAAAGGGAAGGAACGGGCGCAACACAGCGCCAAAGGGACGGGCGTATGGAAACGCCAAGGAACGGGCGCATGGAAGCGCCAAGGGGAAGGAATGGGCCAACGGCAGCGCCAAAGGGAAGGAACGGGAGTACGGAAACGCCAAAGGGAAGGAACGGGCGTACGGAAACGCCAAAGGGAAGGAACGGGCGTACGGAAACGCCAAGGGGAAGGAACGGGCGTACGGAAACGCCAAGGGGAAGGAACGGGCGTACGGAAACGCCAAAGGGAAGGAACGGGCGTATGGAAACGCCAAAGGGAAGACAACGCCGGAGTGTGAGGGAAGCGCTGGGGCCCAAGGGACGAGATCGCCAGGGCGTGAGGGAACCGCCGGGGCGCAAGGGAGAGACTCGCCGGGGCGTGAGGGAAACGCCGGGGCGCTAGGGAAGAGATCGCCGGGGCGTGAGGAAAACGCCGGGGCACAAGGGAAGAGATCGCCGGGGCGTGAGGGAAACGCCGGGGCACAAGGGAAGAGATTGCCGGGGCGTGAGGGAAACGCCGGGGCGCAAGGTAGGAAATTGCCGGGGCGTGTGGTGAACGCCGAGAGGCAAGGGAGAGATTGCCGGGGCGTGAGGGAAACGCCGAGGCAGAACGGGCGCACGGCAGCGCCAAGGGGTAAGTACAGGCGTACTGATATGCTAGGGCCCAACAGCGTACGGAAACGGTGGAGCACAACTAGCATACAGATAAGCCAGGGAGGAGGACGGGCGTATGAAAACGCCAGGGAAAGAACTGGCGTATGGAAACGCCAGAGAAAGGTACAGGTGGACCATAACACTAGGGCTCAACAGCGTATAGTAACGCTAGAGCACAATTAGTGTATGGTAATACCTGGGGAAAAGAACTGGCGTATGGGAACGCCAGGGGAAGCAAGAACGGATGGCGTCCTAACACGGCAGAAAACACGAACAGAGGGCGTCCTAACACGCCAGGAAATACGAACGGAGGGCGTCCTATCACGCCAGGATCAGGGAATGCGCCGAGCAGCAACTGGCCGATCGCACCAGAGGCTCAGCCGGCGACATGGAAGCGCCGGAGGGCTCTGGTGGAGGCTTGCATGCGCTGGGCAGCAACAGGCGGGTGCGCCAGAGGGCTCAGCCGGTGACTAGAAGCGCCGGAGGGCTCTGGCAGCGCCTAAACACAGAGGAAGACATGACAGGAGGACTAGGCCAGGAAAAACAATGGACTACTATACTAAGACAGGGACTACTAGACTAAGACGGTGGCTACAAGACTAGGACGGGACTTGAGGGGAACTACAGGGGCTAGATGGGAAAACCAAAACAAACCAGAAAACTAGGAGGGGGACCGAAACCTAGAGCAAGACTAGAAAACCAAGTAAAACAAGGAGGCGAGGGCAGGTTCAACTAAACTGATGAAGAGCGTGGAACTGTAGCAGAACTTGAGAGTGTGGAGCTGGATTGCGGAACTTGGGAGCGTGGAGCTGGACTGCAGAACTGAAGAACATGGAGCTGAGTTGCAGAACTGAAGAACATGGAGCTGAGTTGCAGAACTGAAAAACGTGGAGCTGAGTTGCAGAACTGTAGAACGTGGAGCTGAGTTGCAGAACTGTAGAACGTGGAGCTGAGTTGCAGAACTGAAGAACGTGGAGCTGAGTTGCAGAACTGAAGAACGTGGAGCTGAGTTGCAGAACTGGAGAGCGTGGAACCGAGAGCTGGAGAGCGTGGAACTGAGTTGCTGGAGTGAAGAACGTGGAGCTGAGTAGAAGAACGTGAGGCGGAGTTGCAGAACTGGAGACAGACTGAGACTGAACTGGAGTGAACACTACGGGCCGGCAACAAGAGCAGAAAGAGGTATGTTTAAATAAGGGTGGAACCAGGTGGAAGCAGTTGCGGGTTAATTGCAGCCTGCCAGGTGGAACCCATCAGGCTGCGCAGGAACGAGAGAGAGGGAGAGAGGCTCAGCATGCAGCCCTCAAGCTGCATCCTGACACAACCAACATGTCTATGTATTAAACTGGTTTTTCAGAACTTAATGCTATGATGAGGTTCCTGAAAGTTTCAGGTAAAAACAGTATGATTATATAAACTCTAAAACAAGTAATAAAATTAGATTATCTCACTGCTGAAACTCTCTTCCATTCCATGTGAAGGTAAACCCACTTTAAACATTTTACCGACACCTAAAGGACGCGTCTGATTCACTAATTGTTACATAGCCAAAAATTGCTGACCTCTGCCATTTGGAAATTGAGTTTTTTTTAAAAATGCGATTCTATTGCAAATGTGATTAATTGTGCAGCCCTAGTACATACATATACATTCTTTTTATATTATTATTTTAGATATTTTCACTTTAATTGCAATTTATGGATTTTTTAACTTTAAACCCAATAATAATTTAACAACATTTTAGTCATTTTCCACGGAGTTCTATTGTTTGACTCTTACCACAGAAACACATTAGTTTAAATGTGGTCCATTCCAAAGGAAATTGTCATTTTTTCTTCTGCTTGTTTACAGTAAAAAGGGTTTGCAGACCAGGTGGTTATAAGCCATATTTTATTTCATGCATAACTAATAATGTTTGTAATACAACTAAGTCCTCTAATTTTAATAGTCCTAATTTAATAAAAAGTCCATTAGTGTGCTCTTTTGAAGTAGACTTGTTAATTATTCTTATGATCTTCTTGTACAATAAATAAAGACGTCAAATTAGTTGCATATATGCAGTGATGGGAATAACGGCGTTGAAATAGACGGCGTTACTAACGCCGTTACTTTTTTCAGTAACGAGTAATCTAACTAATTACTTTGACTGTCACTATAACGCCGTTATCATTGCCGACACCCCGTTACTGCACATTACTCAAGTCGCACAATTAACTTTTTTTTTTCCACTTCATGATAGGACTCGTGCGCATGTTGTCATGAGAGAAGGGAGGATGAGATAACCTCTCAGTAGTGATGGGTCCGGCAACACCGATGCGTCGGCGCATGCGTCAAGCTCGTAGAGCAAAACCTGTGTCGATGCGCGTATCGCTATGGGAAAGTCACATGACCGATACTGGAACTGTTTCGAACTGACCGACGCGCCAAACTGTTTCTGTTCCTTCTAAACTGTGCACATCTGCATTCGCGCACAGCAGCGTGCACAGCAAAGCTATGCTGCACAGTAAATAGAATCCAAGCTGAACATTAAACTAAATAATAATAAACCAAGTTTTTTTTAACCATTTTGCAACTCTGGTGTGATGGTGTACCACGGCCCGCTCTGTGAGCGCCAAGGGTTTGATCGGAGCGCACCGCTGATTGATGGGTTGGGCAGACGCCTTTATGGTTGGGCAGGTTGCGATGTGCGTCTTTGTTCTGAGCGTCGTTTCGGAAAAAACGGCAGATCTACACTGAGTAGAAAGCTGCTACTCTGAGCAGCTCTTCCTCCCTCTGTCATTCTCAGCATGTCCGTTTTCAGAACAGATGATATTAGTCAGGTAACTAAACACAGCGCCCGACCGACCTTTGAACGCGAGCATGAGCATGAAAAAAAGCCCGATCACTGGAACGCAAGTGAACGTGATTCACCATGGCAATGCCAGGGAATAAGCTTGGAAGTGCGCATGTACTGCAAGTAGAATTAGAAATCTTTAAAGAAGGCATATGGACAATATTAAACCATAAGAAACAATGCTGTTGCTGCTGAAAACCGCAAAAGAGAATTGTTGAAAAACTCAATGCATGAGCGATATGAATGTTTTGTAATGGAGAATTACAGCTGCTTTCACCACACTTCACAGTTCAACACAAAAGGGGGAGTGTGTGTGTGTGTGTGTGTGTGTGGGGGGGGGGGGGGGGGCATTGAAAGGACATGGAAGCAAAAAAGTTGTAAAAAAAATAAATAAAAAAGCCAGAAACAAAAAAGTAACGCAATAGTTACTTTTACTGGTAACTAGTTACTTTTATAGTGGAGTAACTCAGTTACTTTTTGGGAGAAGTAACTAGTAACTATAACTAAGTACTTTTTCAAAGTAACGTGCCCAACACTGCATATATGTTGCCCCACCCCTCCACAAAGTACATTAAATATAAGAAACTCAAAGAACAATAAAGAATTCTAATTATTTCAACATATATGTCACTTTACTCAAAACAGTAATGTTTTTTTTTACAAATTTTCTTTTTAACATATGATATGTGAAACTTCAATTTAAATTTCTCATCAATGAGTAAGAACCTAAATTCCGATACCATTTAAATTTAAGTTAATATTTTCAGGACAGTTTTGATTTGTGACTAACAGACATTTTGATTTACTTCAATTTAATGGTAGTTTATTTTTCATGAACCATTTTTCTAGATGTACCATTTGTTGTTCAGCAGTTTTCAGTAGTTTTAGTGACCTCTCCACCACATTTAGGTGGTAATTCTGCTATAAGTGTCTGGATGTGAGAAACTGACCAACTTCCAACACATTTGCTGCATTTTCCTCCAGCTGACCTCTGGACTCATAGTAGAAACAGCCCCCTACCTGCAGTCTGGATCAGTCAGACTGAGACGGTTCTGTAAACCCAGAACACATCAAGAACCGTAGATACTGGGGAGATCAGGAGATGATTAGTGGAAGAACGTCTGATTCTCATTAGAAAATATATTCTATCCACCATCATGGAGCTAATATAGTTTTAGGTTGTAGCTACTAGAGCAGCTTTGGTTCACATCAGTTTATTTCTGAAGCTCTGATTCACAGCAGATGTCGTCTGGAGACACTTTACAAAAAACAATGCAATCAAGTTCAGTTTTTCATTCAAATCAAGATGAATTTCTACAGAAGGAATAAATGAAGCTAACAACTCATCACATCATGATTTTAATCAGTGATTGTGGTTAAAATGGAGAAAACTGTCAGTTCTGACTAGTGGACATCCAGCTGCTTCACTTCATTATTGATCAGGCGTCTAGAACAACCTCTATTCTGGACTCAGCAGTGGATCAGCTTTGGTTCCACCTCAGTACGTTACAAACACAACACCAAGACTTAATGAAGCTCCATCAGAACCTCCTTGATGGTCCGAGTGAAAAGGACTCAGGATTCTTCTCCATGTCAGAGATCAACACTAATATCACCAAACTGTCCTCTCAGTCATTTCTAACCAACATGTTTGTCTCAGAAACAGCTCTTTCTGCTCTAGAAACAAGGCTGGACTTTATTCAGGAGGATCAATGATCAGTAACATGATGGAGGATTGGATCGGTTCTGATGGGAACCATTTAGAACATCAAGTTTATGAACTGTCTGGTTCTGTTGTGTCTCACAGCTCTTTATTTAATGATCAGTCTTATTTAAAATGTGCTTAAAGTAAAATTCTACAAAATATGTTATAATAAGTTTTCTTCTGACAGGCTTCATGCGAGACTGGCCCGTATACTTCAACCAGAACCAGAACCCAGCTGTGTGTCTTTTGAGAGCGATGATTCAGAGGAGGACATTGACTTTCCACCTTTTCACTCTTTATCCTCAAGGAGGTGAGCTGTCTCTAACTGCTGTAACTGGAAACTGAGCCAGTCTGAAATGTTTTTATTCCCTGGACTTCAAGCTTCTTTATGATACAACAATATAATCCTTTTTATTTAGCTCCACTTTGAAGTAACTAGTATTTAAAGTTTGGAAAAATAAACGGCTTATTCCACTTGGAGTTCAGTTAATTTCCTTGAAGATGAACTTTTCCCTGAATCCTTTTTTTAACTGTTTAAAAATAGATGATAATAAAATACTCAGTTTATTTTCCTTAAACATTTTGTGTAAAAATCTCTAAACTTTACATAAAGAAAGGAGGCATGATAACCAGGACAGCCCCACAGGGTCCAGAGCCTTCAGCATCTCAGGATGATTCTGATTTCACTTTAGTTTGCAGTATCAAAAAAACACATTGGAAACCAGGTCAAGTAGCTCAAGTGCACGATCTGACATTTACGCAGAAAAATGGATGGAAACTATAGCCACTCAAACTAATATCAGGAGAGGAGCACATAAAAAGAAATTTTCAAACAAACTAAAACCCTAATAAATAAAACACATGGACTGCGTTTCCAGGACTTCATCCTGATGGAGATCCTGAGAGTCAGAACTGAACTGAGAAAAAAGTATTTTAAATTCTCTGCCCCATCAACCTGGAATGATGCAGAAATGGACTTGAAATTAAGAACGCTTAGTTCAGGGGGAATTATAATCTTTTATAAATGACAGAGTCCCAAGCATGATTGGATGTTGTTAGTGTACTCTGTAAACTGATCATTTTTCTGTGTGTGATGAATTCAAATGTGTACTTAAATACATCTTCAAACTTCTATGTTTAAAATCATCACAGCTTAAAGAAAGAAGCTTTTATTGTGACCTCCCCACCACATTGGGGGGTAATTCTGCTAAAAGTGTCTGGATGTGAAAAACTCACCAACTTCCAACACATTTGCTGCATTTTCCTCCAGCTGACCTCTGGACTCAGTAGAAACAGCCACCTACCTGCAGTCTGGATCAGTTAGACTGAGACGGTTCTGTAAACCCAGAACACATCAAGAACTGTAGATACTGGGGAGATCAGGAGATGATTAGTGGAAGAACGTCTGATTCTCATCAGAAATGATATTCCATCCACCATCATGGAGCTAATATAGTTTTAGGTTGTAGCTACTAGAGCAGCTTTGGTTCACATCAGTTTAATAATAAAGCTCTGATTCACAACAGATGTCGTCTAGAGACACTTTACAAAACATCCAGTTTAGATACAGAAATTTACAGTCAGTCCTGTTTCATCATTTAGATTCAATTTAAATTTAATCCTGGATAGAAAACAATGCAGTCAAGGTCAGCTTTTCATTCAAATGAACATGCATTTCTACAGTGTGAATAAATGAAGCTAACAACTCATCACATCATGATTTTAATCAGTGATTCTCGTTAAAATGGAGAAAACTGTCAGTTCTGACTAGTGGGCATCCAGCTGCTTCACTTCATTATTGATCAGGCGTCTAGAACAACCTCTGTTCTGGACTCAGCAGTGGATCAGCTTTGGTTCCACCTCAGTACGTTACAAACACAACACCAAGACTTAATGAAGCTCCATCAGAACCTCCTTGATGGTCCGAGTGAAAAGGACTCAGGATTCTTCTCCATGTCAGATCTCAGCACTAATATCACCAAACTGTCCTCTCAGTCATTTCTAACCAACATGTTTGTCTCAGAAACAGCTCTTTCTGCTCTAGAAACAAGGCTGGACTTTATTCAGGAGGATCAATGATCAGTAACATGATGGAGGATTGGATCGGTTCTGATGGGAACCATTTAGAACATCAAGTTTATGAACTTTCTGGTTCTGCTGTGTCTCACAGCTTTTTATTTAATGATCAGTCTTATTTAAAATGTGCTTAAAGTAAAATTCTACAAAATATGTTATAATAAGTTTTCTTCTGACAGGCCTCATGCGATACTGGCCCATAAACATCATCCAGAACCAGAACCCAGCTGTGTGTCCTTCAAGAGTGACAGGTCAAAGGATGAAATCATTGACTTCAGATCTTTTCACTCTTTATCCTCAATGAGGTGAGCTGTCTCTAACTGCTGTAACTGGAAACTGAGCCAGTCTGAAATGTTTTTATTCCCTGGACTTAAAGCTTCTTTATGATACAACAATATAATCCTTATTGTTTAGCTCCACATTGAAGTAACTAGTATTTAAATAAATGTTTATTGAGTTTGGAAAAATAAACGACTTATTCCACTTGGAGTTCAGTGAATTTCCTTGAAGATGAACCTTTCCCTGAAACCTTTATTTTTTTAACCGTTTAAAAATAGATGATAATAAAATACTCTGTTTATTTTCCTTTAACATTTTGTGTAAAAATCTCTAAACTTTACATAAAGAAAGGAGGCATGATAACCAGGACAGCCCCACAGGGTCCAGAGCCTTCAGCATCTCAGGATGATTCAGATTTCATTTTAGTTTGCAGTATCAAAAAACACATTGGAAACCAGGACAAAGTAGCTCAAGTGCAGGATTTCACATTTATGCAGAAAAAGGGATGGAAACCATAGCCACTCAAACTAATATCAGTAGAGGAGCACATAAAGAGAAATTTTCACACAAACTAAAACCCTAATAAATAAAACACATGGACTGCGTTCTAAGGACTTCATCCTGATGGAGATCCTGAGAGTCAGAACTGAACTGAGAAAAAAGTATTTTAAATTCTCTGCCCCATCAACCTGGAATGATGCAGAAATGGACTTGAAATTAAGAACGCTTAGTTCAGGGGGAATTATAATCTTTTATAAATGACAGAGTCCCAAGCATGATTGGATGTTGTTAGTGTACTCTGTAAACTGAGAATTGTTCTGTGTGTGATGAATTCAAATGTGTATTTAAATACATCTTCAAACTTCTATGTTTAAAATCATCACAGCTTAAAGAAAGAAGCTTTTATTGTGACCTGTCCACCACATTGGGGGGTAATTCTGCTAAAAGTGTCTGGATGTGAAAAACTCACCAACTTCCAACACATTTGCTGCATTTTCCTCCAGCTGACCTCTGGACTCAGTAGAAACAGCCACCTACCTGCAGTCTGGATCAGTTAGACTGAGGTGGTTCTGGAAACCCAGAACACATCAAGAACTGTAGATACTGGGGAGATCAGGAGATGATTAGTGGAAGAACGTCTGATTCTCATTAGAAAATATATTCTATCCACCATCGTGCAGCTAATATAGTTTTAGGTTGTAGCTACTAGAGCAGCTTTGGTTCACATCAGTTTAATAATAAAGCTCTGATTCACAACAGATGTCGTCTAGAGACACTTTACAAAACATCCAGTTTAGATACAGAAATTTACAGTCAGTCCTGTTTCATCATTTAGATTCAATTTAAATTTAATCCTGGATAGAAAACAATGCAGTCAAGGTCAGCTTTTCATTCAAATGAACATGCATTTCTACAGTGTGAATAAATGAAGCTAACAACTCATCACATCATGATTTTAATCAGTGATTCTTGTTAAAATGGAGAAAACTGTCAGTTCTGACTAGTGGACATCCAGCTGCTTCACTTCATTATTGATCAGGCGTCTAGAACAACCTCTGTTCTGGACTCAGCAGTGGATCAGCTTTGGTTCCACCTCAGTACGTTACAACCACAACACCAAGACTTAATGAAGCTCCATCAGAACCTCCTTGATGGTCCGAGTGAAAAGGACTCAGGATTCTTCTCCATGTCAGAGCTCAGCACTAATATCACCAAACTGTCCTCTCAGTCATTTCTAACCAACATGTTTGTCTCAGAAACAGCTCTTTCTGCTCTAGAAACAAGGCTGGACTTTATTCAGGAGGATCAATGATCAGGAACATGATGGAGGATTGGATCTGATGGGAACCATTTAGAACATCAAGTTTATGAACTGTCTGGTTCTGCTGTGTCTCACAGCTCTTTATTTAATGATCAGTCTTATTTAAAATGTGCTTAAAGTAAAATTCTACAAAATATGTTATAAGTTTTCTTCTGACAGGCCTCATGCGATACTGGCCCATAAACATCATCCAGAACCAGAACCCAGCTGTGTGTCCTTCAAGAGTGACAGGTCAAAGGATGAAATCATTGACTTCAGATCTTTTCACTCTTTATCCTCAAGGAGGTGAGCTGTCTCTAACTGCTATAACTGGAAACTGAGCCAGTCTGAAATGTTTTTATTCCCTGGACTTAAAGCTTCTTTATGATACAACAATATAATCCTTATTGTTTAGCTCCACATTGAAGTAACTAGTATTTAAATAAATGTTTATTGAGTTTGGAAAAATAAACAACTTATTCCACTTGGAGTTCAGTGAATTTCCTTGAAGATGAACCTTTCCCTGAAACCTTTATTTTTTTAACCGTTTAAAAATAGATGATAATAAAATACTCTGTTTATTTTCCTTCAACATTTTGTGTAAAAATCTCTAAACTTGACATAAAGAAAGGAGGCATGATAACCAGGACAGCCCCACAGGGTCCAGAGCCTTCAGCATCTCAGGATGATTCAGATTTCATTTTAGTTTGCAGTATCAAAAAACACATTGGAAACCAGGACAAAGTAGCTCAAGTGCAGGATTTCACATTTATGCAGAAAAAGGGATGGAAACCATAGCCACCAAACTAATATCAGTAGAGGAGCACATAAAGAGAAATTTTCAAACAAACTAAAACCCTAACAAATAAAACACATGGTCTGCGTTCTAAGGATTTCATCCTGATGCAGATCCTGAGAGTCAGAACTGAACTGAGAAAAAAGTCTTTTAAATTCTCTGCCCCATCAACCTGGAATGATGCACAAACAGACTTGAAATTAAGAATTCTTAGTTCAGGGGGAATTCTAATCTTTTATAAATGACAGAGTCCCAAGCATGATTGGATGTTGTTAGTGCACTTTGTAAACTGATAATTTTTCTGTGTGTGATGAATTCAAATGTGTATTTAAATACATCCTCAAACTTTTATGTTTAAAATCATCACAGCTTGAGGAAAGAAGCTTTTATTGTGACCTCCCCACCACATTGGGGGGTAATTCTGATAAAAGTGTCTGGATGTGAGAAACTCACCAACTTCCAACACATTTGCTGCATTTTCCTCCAGCTGACCTCTGGACTCATAGTAGAAACAGCCACCTACCTGCAGTCTGGATCAGTTAGACTGAGGTGGTTCTGGAAACCCAGAACACATCAAGAACTAGATACTGGGGAGACCAGGAGATGATTAGTGGAAGAACGTCTGATTGTCATCAGAAATGATATTCCATCCACCATCATGGAGCTAATATGGTTGTGGGTTGTAGCTTCTAGAGCAGCTTTGGTTCACATCAGTTTATTTCTAAAGCTCTGATTCACAACAGATGTCGTCTAGAGACACTTTACAAAAGATCCAGTTTCTCAGCTTTATTCATCTTTTGTCTTATCTTTTTCATATTTGTCCAAGTGAAGGGGAAGACTCTCAACAATATCAGTTATTACTCCAGCAGAGACACTTTACAAAACATCCATTTTAGACAGAAATTTACAGTCAATCCAGCTTCATCATTTAGATTCAATTTAAATGTAATCCTATATAGAAAACAATGCAGTAAAGTTCAGTTTTTCATTCAAATTAGGATAAATTTCTATTGTGTGAATAAATGAAGCTGACAACTCATCACATCCTGATTTTAATCAGTGATTGTGGTTAAAATGGAGAAAACTGTCAGTTCTGACTAGTGGGCATCCAGCTGCTTCACTTCATTATTGATCAGGCGTCTAGAACAACCTCTGTTCTGGACTCAGCAGTGGATCAGCTTTGGTTCCACCTCAGTACGTTACAACCACAACACCAAGACTTAATGAAGCTCCATCAGAACCTCCTTGATGGTCCCAGTGAAAAGGACTCAGGATTCTTCTCCATGTCAGAGCTCAGCACTAATATCACCAAACTGTCCTCTCAGTCATTTCTAACCAACATGTTTGTCTCAGAAACAGCTCTTTCTGCTCTAGAAACAAGGCTGGACTTTATTCAGGAGGAACAATGATCAGGAACATGATGGAGGATTGGATCTGATGGGAACCATTTAGAACATCAAGTTTATGAACTGTCTGGTTCTGCTGTGTCTCACAGCTCTTTATTTAATGATCAGTCTTATTTAAAATGTGCTTAAAGTAAAATTCTACAAAATATGTTATAAGTTTTCTTCTGACAGGCCTCATGCGATACTGGCCCATAAACATCATCCAGAACCAGAACCCAGCTGTGTGTCCTTCAAGAGTGACAGGTCAAAGGATGAAATCATTGACTTCAGATCTTTTCACTCTTTATCCTCAAGGAGGTGAGCTGTCTCTAACTGCTATAACTGGAAACTGAGCCAGTCTGAAATGTTTTTATTCCCTGGACTTAAAGCTTCTTTATGATACAACAATATAATCCTTATTGTTTAGCTCCACATTGAAGTAACTAGTATTTAAATAAATGTTTATTGAGTTTGGAAAAATAAACAACTTATTCCACTTGGAGTTCAGTGAATTTCCTTGAAGATGAACCTTTCCCTGAAACCTTTATTTTTTTAACCGTTTAAAAATAGATGATAATAAAATACTCTGTTTATTTTCCTTCAACATTTTGTGTAAAAATCTCTAAACTTGACATAAAGAAAGGAGGCATGATAACCAGGACAGCCCCACAGGGTCCAGAGCCTTCAGCATCTCAGGATGATTCAGATTTCATTTTAGTTTGCAGTATCAAAAAACACATTGGAAACCAGGACAAAGTAGCTCAAGTGCAGGATTTCACATTTATGCAGAAAAAGGGATGGAAACCATAGCCACCAAACTAATATCAGTAGAGGAGCACATAAAGAGAAATTTTCAAACAAACTAAAACCCTAACAAATAAAACACATGGTCTGCGTTCTAAGGATTTCATCCTGATGCAGATCCTGAGAGTCAGAACTGAACTGAGAAAAAAGTCTTTTAAATTCTCTGCCCCATCAACCTGGAATGATGCACAAACAGACTTGAAATTAAGAATTCTTAGTTCAGGGGGAATTCTAATCTTTTATAAATGACAGAGTCCCAAGCATGATTGGATGTTGTTAGTGCACTTTGTAAACTGATAATTTTTCTGTGTGTGATGAATTCAAATGTGTATTTAAATACATCCTCAAACTTTTATGTTTAAAATCATCACAGCTTGAGGAAAGAAGCTTTTATTGTGACCTCCCCACCACATTGGGGGGTAATTCTGATAAAAGTGTCTGGATGTGAGAAACTCACCAACTTCCAACACATTTGCTGCATTTTCCTCCAGCTGACCTCTGGACTCATAGTAGAAACAGCCACCTACCTGCAGTCTGGATCAGTTAGACTGAGGTGGTTCTGGAAACCCAGAACACATCAAGAACTAGATACTGGGGAGACCAGGAGATGATTAGTGGAAGAACGTCTGATTGTCATCAGAAATGATATTCCATCCACCATCATGGAGCTAATATGGTTGTGGGTTGTAGCTTCTAGAGCAGCTTTGGTTCACATCAGTTTATTTCTAAAGCTCTGATTCACAACAGATGTCGTCTAGAGACACTTTACAAAAGATCCAGTTTCTCAGCTTTATTCATCTTTTGTCTTATCTTTTTCATATTTGTCCAAGTGAAGGGGAAGACTCTCAACAATATCAGTTATTACTCCAGCAGAGACACTTTACAAAACATCCATTTTAGACAGAAATTTACAGTCAATCCAGCTTCATCATTTAGATTCAATTTAAATGTAATCCTATATAGAAAACAATGCAGTAAAGTTCAGTTTTTCATTCAAATTAGGATAAATTTCTATTGTGTGAATAAATGAAGCTGACAACTCATCACATCCTGATTTTAATCAGTGATTGTGGTTAAAATGGAGAAAACTGTCAGTTCTGACTAGTGGGCATCCAGCTGCTTCACTTCATTATTGATCAGGCGTCTAGAACAACCTCTGTTCTGGACTCAGCAGTGGATCAGCTTTGGTTCCACCTCAGTACGTTACAAACACAACACCAAGACTTAATGAAGCTCCATCAGAACCTCCTTGATGGTCCCAGTGAAAAGGACTCAGGATCCTCCTTAATGTCAGAGCTCAACACTAATATCACCAAACTGTCCTCTCAGTCATTTCTAACCAACATGTTTGTCTCAGAAACAGCTCTTTCTGCTCTAGAAACAAGGCTGGACTTTATTCAGGAGATCAATGATCAGTAACATGATGGAGGATTGGATCGGTTCTGATGGAACCATTTAGAACATCAAGTTTATGAACTTTCTGGTTCTGCTGTGTCTCACAGCTCTTTATTTTAGGATCAGTCATATTTAAAATGTATTTAAAGTAAAACTCTACAAAATATGTTATACGTTTTCTCAGCTCTTTATTTTAGAATCAGTCAAATAAAAAAAACTGTATAATAGTGTTTAAATAAGTTTTTTTTCTCACAGGATTCATAACAGATGGACTCGTAGACATGAACCAGAATCAGAATCCAGCTGTGAGTCAGCTGAAAGTGACAGGTCAATGACTCCTCCTCTTAACTTCAAATCTCCTGGACCTGCATCCTCAGAGAGGTGAGCTGTATCTAACTGCTGTAACTGTGGAAACTGAGTCAGTCTGAAATGTTTTTATTCCAACATGTGTTTAACGTGAGCTCAGCTATCTTTCCCACATTTCTATGTTCATATTTGAAGCGGTGTGTGTTGGATGTTCTCCAGAACCACAGCAGTGAAAGTGGAAAGAATGGATGTTGTTGGAGGCGTCCTGGATGCTGCTACATCATGTTTAACAGCTCTGATCTGTTTGCTTTTGGGCCTCATTGATTAGTCGCCATCATTAAACACTTTCTCTGGTGTCATGATTTGTCTTTGGATGAACCCGGACATAGCACGCACACACAGAGCTGGTTTGAGAGTTTATTGCACATGATGGATGATGGATGACATGAACCAGAGTCAATTACCAGATGGAGATGAAGGATGCAGGAGCTGGCTGGCAGGTACAGAGCGGAGTTGATTGTCCATGAAATGGAGGAGCTGCGCTGCTGCAGGATCGGGAGTGAAGACCAGAGACCAAGAACACAGGAGAGGAAACCAGCGGTGCAGCAAACAGAAACTAAACTGACCAGACGGGAACCAAGACGGAAGGACAGGAGACGACAGGCATGGTGTTGGAGTAGCTGAACACTACGAGCAGGCAACGAAGAACAAACAGTGGTCAGCTTATGGAGGGGTGTGAACAGGTGGAACCAGTCATGGGGTGATTACAGCCTGACAGGTGCTCCCAATCAGAGCTGCGCTGGGAAGGTAGGAGGCAGGAAATGTTTAGAATGCAGCCTTCAGACTTCAGCCAGACACTCTGGTTAAAGTCAAAGATTAAGTTTGGACTGGAGCTCACTCTGATCGGTTCTCTGTGGTTCCGTAGAACCCTGTGCTATTGTTGTTCATCAGTAAAAATCACTCAACTTAAAGGTTCTTCATTAGGGTACAAAAATGTAGTCTTGATTATTTTGCTTAATTTATTGAAGTAAATAACATTTAAAGGATTTTATTGTCTTTGCAAAAATAATTAATTCTACTTTAAGTTCAGTAAATCACTTTAAAATCTTTCCCTGATACCCTTTTTGTTGAACATTCTTCTAAAATAATAGATGAAGGCAAGGCGATTTGATTTAAAACGCACTTTTCAGTAACAAGATAACACAAAGTGCTGTACATGAACAAAGAAAAAAACAGAGGACGGAAAAGACTACATATGAGAGCACTTTGAATTGGAATAGTAGCAGCAGGTCAGATACAGTAGAAAGCCCTATTTGCACATGCTTAGTTTTACCTAGAGACCACATGTGACTTGTAATAATTACAGAAATTTTCTGTGTTTTTAATCACGTGCAAATGTGCAAAGTCAGGGGTTGGAAGGTCGCGTGGGCCAATGAATTGAACCTATTTTTCAATAGGTTTGATACTGCGGCCCATCCCCCACAACTCTCTTCTGCTGGCTTCCCAACAATGACCACTCCACTTTCCCCTATTCCTCCTCCTAACAGACCCCCTGTCTGCTCCTCACCACCTCAATTCATATTCCCCTCCCCCCTGCTTTACATCATGTCCTCCACAACCTGAGGACCTCACCCCACCCCCAACCGTTACCACTACAATGTCTTTTACTCCTGACCGGATGAGAAGACAGCTGACCAGACTCCACTCCAGCAAAGCTGCAGGCCCTGATGGTGTATTTAGAGTCCAACCAAAATTTACCCAACCAGGGGTAACCAAAACAAAGAGGAAAACAACAAACAAACAAAAACGTCAAAAATGCTGGCAACCAAACAAAGCGTCAAACGACCACTGGCAGGCAAACGGAGAGCGTCTAATAAACGCTGGCAGGCAACCAGAGAGCGAAAACAGGCGTACTAATGCCAGAGGGCAGAACAGGCATAACAGGCAAGACAGGCGACCAATGCCAAAGGGAAGGAACAGGCGTAAAACAACGCCAGAGAGAAGGAACAAGCGTACAACAACGCCAGAGGGAAGGAACAGGCGTACGACGACGCCAGAGAACAGGCGTACGACGACACCAGAGGGAAGGAACAGGCGTACGACGACGCCAGAGGAAAAGGACAGGCGTACAACGACGCCAGAGGAAAAGGACAGGCGTACAACGACGCCAGAGGAAAAGGACAGGCGTACCACGACGCCAGAGGAAAGGGACAGGCGTACCACGACGCCAGAGGAAAGGGACAGGCGTACCACGACGCCAGAGGAAAGGGACAGGTGTACCACAACGCCAGAGGAAAGGGACAGGCGTACCACAACGCCAGAGGGAAGGAACGCCGGGGCGTGAGGGAAAAGCCGGGTGAGGGAAACGCCGGGGCGTGAGGAAAATGCTGGGGCGAAAAGGAAACGAGAAAATATAAAATACCAAAAAAGAGAAACTATAATATCAGGAACCAGAGGGCGTTCTAACACGCCAGGAACCAAGAAGTCTAAACACCAGGAGACAGAGGACGTCCTAACATGCCGGGGAACCAAGGAAACTAAAACGCCAGAGAAACTGAGGGTGTCTAACATGCCAGAAACAGAGAAATCCAAATACTAGGAAACGAAGGGCGTCCTAACACGCCAGGGACACAAGAAATCTGAATACCAGGACATAGAGGGCATCCTGACACGCCGGGGAACCAAGAAATCTAAAACGCCAGGGAAACAGAGGGCGTCTAACACGCCAGGAACCAAGAAATCCAAACAATAAGGAACGAAGGGCGTCCTAACACACCAGGGGACAGGGGAACGAGGAGGCTAAAACAAAAACTAAAGAGAGCTCAGACCAGACAAACTAAGGGGAGTGAAACAGCTCAAAACTAGGGAGTCAGAAACCTAAACGAGCGCTGGAACCTAATGAGCTCTAGGACCTAAAGAGCGCTGAGACCTAATGAACGCTGGGAGAGCGCACGAACCCATTGGGTGCAAGAACCATAGGGCAAGACAAAAATAAAGAAACAAACCAAGAACTAGAAAACAAAGTCAAAAACTAGAAAACTAAGGTGTGAACTAAAAAATAAAGCAAAACTAGAAAACTAGGGCAGGGATAGCAACACAAAGCCAAACTAAAGCAAAAAATAGAAAATTAAAACAAAACAAGAAAACTAGGGCAGGAACAAGTACACTAACGTAAAAACTAGAGAACTAAAGCTAAAATTAGAAAACAAAAGGAAAAAACGTGAAGACTAAGGTAAAAAAAACTAGAATACTAAAGCAAAACTGGAAAACTAAAGCAAAAACCGGATGACTAAAGGCAAACCTAGAATACTAAAACAAAGCTGGAAAAACAAAAGCAAAACAGAAACTAAAGAACTCTAAGAAAGACAAAGAACCCCCTAAATAACTCTAAAACTGAGGAATTCTAAATAACTCAAAACTAAGGCAGAGCTCGAACAAAAAATAAACAAGCACTGGCCTTAAGGGCGCAGGCAAAGACAGCTGCTAGGCCAAAAGAGTCCTCGTGGAGGTCGTCCTGGACGAGGCAGGCAGCGGAACAGCATCGTCCGACTAAAACCTCGAGGGGGCGGCCCCGATGAAGCAGAGCCAGGCGGTACAGATGCCGCGGTCGGCGGACCTGGCCTAGCAGGGAAGTCCCAGGTGATCGTCGTGGAGGACGAGGCAAAGTTACATAGGCGAGGCAAAGTTACATAGCTCAGGGATCGCAATCGGCGGACCTGGACGAATACGAAAGTCTGGATCGGGCGTCGTGGAGGAAGACCCCGACGAAGCTGAGTCAGGAGGCGCGGAGACCGCTGTCCGCGGCTCAGGCCGAGTTCAGAAGTCTGGCGCGGGCACCGCAAACGGCGGCCCTGGCCGAACAGAACTAGAGACGGGCGTTGCAAACGGCAACCCCGACCAGGAGAACAAGAAGCGGAGGTAACCTCACCAGAGGGTTTGGACTGAGGCGAAGCAACTCCCTCGACAGCCTCGGACTGACGCGGAGCAGCTCCCTTGGCGGCTTCGGACTGAGGCGGGGCAAATCCCTCGAAGGCCTCGGATGGGGGCGGAACAAATCCCTCGTAGGCCTTGGACGGAGGCGGGACCAATCCCTCGGAGGCCTCGGACGGAGGCGGAGCAGAAGCAGTATCAGACCAGCAGGGGAGGAGATCGTCCCGATCACCATAGAAAAAGTTCCACAACTGTGTCTTCTTGATACGGAGGCCAGAACAGCGGGACAGCCACCCACCGACCTTTTGCCCGAACCCGCACCCGAGGGACCAACTGTTTGCCCAGGAGAAAACGACCGAGACGACAGGGAACCAGGAAACCTCCTCCCAGACCCACAAGAGCCACTGCAACACAACCAGACCGACACACCAGGAAGGAGGAGGTGGCATCAGCTTCAGTCAGCGAAACAGGCGCAGAGGAAACCGGCTGTGGTTTAGGCAGACTGGCAGCTGCATTGTTGCTCTGGCGAGCCCGGCGTCCACGCAAGGAGGAGCTGGGCATCGAGGGAGAGGCTGTGGTTGGAGCTGTGAAAGGTCCGCTAGCTCCAGAAATGCAGAACACTGTCGTGCCACAGTCAGAATATGTTCCTCTAAACTAGCTCGAACCATGGCCGCTGGCTCCGCTCGCGGCTGCGGTGAATCCAAGTTAGCGACCATGGCCAGTTTTTAATTTTTTTATTTTTTTTATTTATTTTTTGCGGCTCTAGTGGCTCGCTTTTTCTTAAAGTAGGCTGACAGGAAGGGGGTGGAAGAGGGGAAGAGACATTCGGCAAAGGACCGCGGGTCGTATTCAAACCCGGGTCGACCGCGTCAAGGACTAAGGCCTCTGTATATAGGTTACGCTACCCGCTGCGCCATGCGCGCGCCCAGAAAGCAGAGTTTAACAGAATCCACCAGGGAGGAAGGTACTAGGGACACCAGACCGGCTCCAGCATGCAGATAATGTGGGTGTTCCGTAATCATCTTCGGCTGGAGAGAGACGGCAGAGGACTCATCATCCAGGGTGAAAGGCTTGATCCAGCCGTCTCCTGCACAAAATAATTATGTGTGTGTATCCGGGTTCACTTTTGGCCAGTCCGTACTGTCATGATTTGTCTTTGTGAACCCGGGAAGAGCGCACACACACATAGTTCGTTTGACAGTTTATTGAAAGTAAGAGTGCTGGAAGGAGAAAACCAGAGTCTGTTATTGAACTGGAGGAGGTGGGTGCAGGAGCTGACGGCCCGGAGAGAGTTCATGAAGACCGGATAACTGTAGCAGGTTCCTCAGCAAGGCAGGGGAAAACCAGAGCACGGATAGCAGAATCCACAGCCTGGCACCGAGCGCACCAGAGCAGCGTAGCAGGTTTCTAGCACGGCAGAGAGCAAACCTTTTAGGAGAAGAGGTGGCAGAGTTCCAGTGGTCGCAAGGAACATACCAGTGGACAGACAAGGAGTTGGTGTTGAATGATGACGGACTGGCAGGTGAGTGACAACAGAGGGAGGCTTAATTAAGGAGGCTGGCAGGTGAAAGGCATCTGACTGATTATTTACCAACAGGTGTGACTGACTGCAGAGGGAGTGAAGGGAAGGCTGAGTGAGAAGGGAAGGAGGAAACTGAAAACTAACACTAAATAAAGTCAAATCATAACTAAAACACAAACAAGGAAGAAAAAATGAAAAATAATGGTAAACAAAAGCTGAATCAAAACAAAACCATGACAGTCATATGTCGGTAAATTTCAGAAAATCCCAGGACTTGGTTATCAAGTGTGAATGCACCACTTAAAACCCTGACGTAGGGGGGTCATTTATTTATCACATGAGGTCCCTAGGTAAAACTAATGCCATATTAATAGGACTTTAAGGTGGACTACAAACATCAACATTAACATTAAAAGACAATTCTAAACAAATAGTTTTTAACTTGACTTAAAGGATATTATTAATGATAAAAAAATGGACTCTAATAAAAATAGTCCCCTTAATACCTAGGTAGTTTTACCCTAGGTAAAACTAATCCCATATGACTAGGAGGTTGGACTGCAAACTTCCACATTAAATGGTAAATGGCTTGTACTTGTGTAGCATGTTAACCAGTCTTGATGACCTCCAAAGCACTTTACACTACAGTTTAGTCATTCACCCATTCACACACACATTCACACCCCTGACGGTGGTGAACTATGTTGGTAGCTACAGCTGCCCTGGGGCAGACTGACAGAGGTAAGGCTGTCATGCACCGGCACCACCGGGCCCTCTGACCATCGCCAGCAGGCAATGCAGGTGAAGTGTCTTGCTCCCTAACCTCTGTGCCACTGTCGCCCTCACATTTAAAGACAACTCTAAACAACTAGATTTTTAACCTTGACTTAAAGGATTTATTCAAAGATAAAGAAAAATGCACTGTAATAAAAAGTCTTTTAAATTCTCTGCCCCATCAACCTGGAATGATGCACAAAAAGACTTGAAATTAAGAATTCTTAGTTCAGGGGGAATTCTAATCTTCTATAAATGACAGAGTACCCATCATGATTGGATGTTGTTAGTGCACTTTGTAAACTGATCATTTTTCTGTGTGTGATGAATTCAAATGTGTATTCCTCAAACTTTTATGTTTAAAATCATCACAGCTTGAGGAAAGAAGCTTTTATTGTGACCTGTCCACCACATTGGGGGGGTAATTCTGATAAAAGTGTCTGGATGTGAGAAACTCACCAACTTCCAACACATTTCCTGCATTTTCCTCCAGCTGACCTCTGGACTCATAGTAGAAACAGCCACCTACCTGCAGTCTGGATCAGTTAGACTGAGGTGGTTCTGGAAACCCAGAACACATCAAGAACTGTAGATACTGGGGAGACCAGGAGATGATTAGTGGAAGAATGTCTGATTCTCATCAGAAATGATATTCCATCCACCATCATGGAGCTAATATGGTTGTGGGTTGTAGCTTCTAGAGCAGCTTTGGTTCACATCAGTTTATTTCTAAAGCTCTGATTCACAACAGATGTCGTCTAGAGACACTTTACAAAAGATCCAGTTTCTCAGCTTTATTCATCTTTTGTCTTATCTTTTTCATATTTGTCCAAGTGAAGGGGAAGACTCTCAACAATACCAGTTATTACTCCAGCAGAGACACTTTACAAAACATCCATTTTAGACAGAAATTTACAGTCAATCCAGCTTCATCATTTAGATTCAATTTAAATGTAATCCTATATAGAAAACAATGCAGTAAAGTTCAGTTTTTCATTCAAATTAGGATAAATTTCTATTGTGTGAATAAATGAAGCTGACAACTCATCACATCCTGATTTTAATCAGTGATTGTGGTTAAAATGGAGAAAACTGTCAGTTCTGACTAGTGGGCATCCAGCTGCTTCACTTCATTATTGATCAGGCGTCTAGAACAACCTCTGTTCTGGACTCAGCAGTGGATCAGCTTTGGTTCCACCTCAGTACGTTACAACCACAACACCAAGACTTAATGAAGCTCCATCAGAACCTCCTTGATGGTCCGAGTGAAAAGGACTCAGGATCCTCCTTAATGTCAGAGCTCAGCACTAATATCACCAAACTGTCCTCTCAGTCATTTCTAACCAACATGTTTGTCTCAGAAACAGCTCTTTCTGCTCTAGAAACAAGGCTGGACTTTATTCAGGAGGATCAATGATCAGGAACATGATGGAGGATTGGATCGGTTCTGATGGGAACCATTTAGAACATCAAGTTTATGAACTTTCTGGTTCTGCTGTGTCTCACAGCTCTTTATTTAATGATCACTCCTATTTAAAATGTGTTTAAAGTAAAACTCTACAAAATATGTTATAATAAGTTTTCTTCTGACAGGCTTCATGCGAGACTGGCCTGTGAAAATCAGCCAGAACCAGAACTCCGCTGGTTTTCCTTAAAGAGCCATGATTCAGAGGAGGACATTAACTTCATACCTTCTCACCGTCCATCCTTACGGAGGTGAGCTGTCTCTAACTGCTGTAACTGGAAACTGAGTCAGTCTGAAATGTTTTTATTCCCTGAACTTAAAGCTTCTTTATGATACAACAATATAATCCTTTTTATTTAGCTCCATATTGAAGTACCTAGTATTTAAATAAATGTTTATTAAGCTTGGAAAAATAAACAACTTATTCCACTTGGAGTTCAGTGAATTTCCTTGAAGATGAACCTTTCTCTGAATCCTTTTTTTAACTGTTTAAAAATAGATCATAATAAAATACTCCGTTTGTTTTCCTTTGACATTTCTTTTTAAAAATCTTTAAACTTTACTTAAAGAAAGGAGGTGTGGCAACCAGGACAGCCCCACAGGGTCCAGAGCCTTTTGCATCTCAGGATGATTCAGATTTCATTTTAGTTTGCAGTATCAAAAAACACATTGGAAACCAGGACAAAGTAGCTCAAGTGCACGATTTCACATTTATGCAGAAAAAGGGATGGAAACCATAGCCACCAAACTAATATCAGGAGAGGAACACATAAAGAGAAAATTTCAAACAAACTAAAACCCTAACAAATAAAACACATGGTCTGCGTTCTAAGGACTTCATCCTGATGGAGATCCTGAGAGTCAGAACTGAACTGAGAAAAAAGTCTTTTAAATTCTCTGCCCCATCAACCTGGAATGATGCACAAACAGACTTGAAATTAAGAATTCTTAGTTCAGGGGGAATTCTAATCTTTTATAAATGAGTACCCATCATGATTGCATGTTGTTAGTGCATTTTGTAAACTGATAATTTTTCTGTGTGTGATGAATTCAAATGTGTACTTAAATACATCCTCAAACTTTTATGTTTAAAATCATCACAGCTTGAGGAAAGAAGCTTTTATTGTGACCTCCCCACCACATTGGGGGGTAATTCTGCTAAAAGTGTCTGGATGTGAGAAACTCACCAACTTCCAACACATTTGCTGCATTTTCCTCCAGCTGACCTCTGGACTCATAGTAGAAACAGCCACCTACCTGCAGTCTGGATCAGTTAGACTGAGGTGGTTCTGGAAACCCAGAACACATCAAGAACTGTAGATACTGGGGAGACCAGGAGATGATTAGTGGAAGAACGTCTGATTCTCATCAGAAATGATATTCTATCCACCATCATGGAGCTAATATGGTTGTGGGTTGTAGCTTCTAGAGCAGCTTTGGTTCACATCAGTTTATTTCTAAAGCTCTGATTCACAACAGATGTCGTCTAGAGACATTTTACAAAAGATCCAGTTTCTCAGCTTTATTCATCTTTTGTCTTATCTTTTTCATATTTGTCCAAGTGAAGGGGAAGACTCTCAACAATATCAGTTATTACTCCAGCAGTGACACTTTACAAAACATCCATTTTAGACAGAAATTTACAGTCAATCCAGCTTCATCATTTAGATTCAATTTAAATGTAATCCTATATAGAAAACAATGCAGTAAAGTTCAGTTTTTCATTCAAATTAGGATAAATTTCTATTGTGTGAATAAATGAAGCTGACAACTCATCACATCCTGATTTTAATCAGTGATTGTGGTTAAAATGGAGAAAACTGTCAGTTCTGACTAGTGGGCATCCAGCTGCTTCACTTCATTATTGATCAGGCGTCTAGAACAACCTCTATTCTGGACTCAGCAGTGGATCAGCTTTGGTTCCACCTCAGTACGTTACAAACACAACACCAAGACTTAATGAAGCTCCATCAGAACCTCCTTGATGGTCCCAGTGAAAAGGACTCAGGATTCTTCTCCATGTCAGAGCTCAACACTAATATCACCAAACTGCCCTCTCAGTCATTTCTAACCAACATGTTTGTCTCAGAAACAGCTCTTTCTGCTCTAGAAACAAGGCTGGACTTTATTCAGGAGGAACAATGATCAGGAACATGATGGAGGATTGGATCGGTTCTGATGGGAACCATTTAGAACATCAAGTTTATGAACTTTCTGGTTCTGCTGTGTCTCACAACTCTTTATTTAATGATCAGTCCTATTTAAAATGTGTTTAAAGTAAAAATCTACAAAGTATGTTATAATAAGTTTTCTTCTGACAGGTTTCATGCGAGACTGGCCTGTGAACATCAGCCAGAACCAGAACTCCGCTGTTTGTCCTTAAAGAGCCATGATTCAGAGGAGGACATTGACTTCATACCTTCTCACCGTCCATCCTTACGGAGGTGAGCTGTATCTAACTGCTGTAACTGGAAACTGAGTCAGTCTGAAATGTTTTTATTCCAACATGTGTTTAATGTGAGCTCAGCTCTTTTTCCCACATTTCTATGTTCATATGTGAAGCGGTGTGTGTTGGATGTTCTCCAGAACCACAGCAGTGAAAGTGGAAAGAATGGATGTTGTTGGAGGCGTCCTGGATGCTGCTACATCATGTTTAACAGCTCTGATCTGTTTGCTTTTGGGCCTCATTGATTAGTCGCCATCATTAAACACTTTTCTCTGCTTAAAGTCAAAGATTTAGTTTGGACTGGAGCTCACTCTGATTGGTTCTTTTCTCCAGCATAAGATGGGTTTTTTGGGTCCATCTTTGCTGTAATTCCTAGAGTTCTAAAGAACCTCATCATTATTCTCCACTTAAACTCCCTCTATGTGTCTGAATTTGGGAGGATCTGAGCTGAGAGCATCTAAAATGATCAGTGTTGGCAGTTTATCTTCACTTTTAAGTCCCTTAAATGTTTTAAACTGGCTGTTAGCAAATAGTTGATGAATGTAATGAAGTTTATCTTCTGCCCGTTTTTAAACTAATATCCAGGTTATTTGGAGGAAAGGACTTCATGTATCCAGTAGATGACAGGGAGAGATGGAGGTTGATGTTCCAACGTTTTCTGGATCTTGGTCCATAGTTGAAGTGTTCTGTTTGTCCCTTCTGTTGTCTCCTTAAACTGATAGTCTAGAACCGGCAGGATGTGCAGGGGTACGGCGCCTGAGCTCTGCTCAATATGAAGCCAGAGCGTATCTACATCATTCATGATCCAAGTCATGATGGATTTAATTCATGCAGCAACAATTCAACTCTTTCTGAAAACTAATGAGACATAAAACAATGGAGGTTTTTACCATCCAGACCTTCAGAACCAGTTCAGCTCAATAATTCAGTTGTTTCTATGGAAGATGAACAGATTGGATCTGAAATGATGAAATTCTTCACTTCTAACTGATGTTCCAGCAGATCTCTAGAAAATGGAGCTGCAGCTCTCAGATATTTTAGTCATCATGTATTCTATCAATTAATCCACTGATTAAAGCAGTAATATCAGAGACATGTGCTACTCCAGAGGTTCCCAAGGTTGGTTCCTGGAAGCTCCTACTTGGACCTCCAATCGAGGCTCCGCCCCCTTTAGAGAAGATCTTTCCATAGATGAAGCTAAGAATCACCTTGATGCTGCAGAGCTTTGTTCAGGGAGGAGATGTCAGGATGTTTGTGACAGTCTGTTCCAGGCTTTAGTTGTTCTCCTCATGAGGAGCTGAAGTCTCTGACAGGTAGACTGAACAGGAGAAGAACTTGAAGCTTTCTTCTTGGTCTGATTGTAAATGTGTGCAGCGCCACCTGGTGGTGCTGATTGGTAGAGGAAGAGCTGAAAGGTTGGAGGTGTTTGTCAGAGGTCTGTGATGATGGAAGCCTTTCCCTGGTTTGTGAGTCTGAGCTCAGAGATCAGATCTTTGATTCTTGTTGAACTCTTTGTTGAATGTGATGCAGCTTCTCATTTTTAATGTTTGTATTTCTGGATCTTCCAGTGTGGCCACAGCAGATTTCCACAGGACTCTTTAGTCTTTCATTCCTCCATCTGTGTGTGGGAGTGTGGATGGAACAGGGATCCAGAGTTGGTGTTTAGATTGATTGTATTTTAATGCTGATTATTAAATCAGGTGGAGCTTCCAGAAATGTTGACTTAGTTTCCTGATGTCCTTTTAGGCTTCAGGCTGTTTCTTCAGGTTGTTACTGAGGGATTTCCTTTCTCCTCTCTGTTGGAGCTTTTCCTCTGTTTGGAGAAATGAGTTGTGCTACAGCGCCACCAATGTCCTCACTACATCCACTGCAGGTTGCAATGTTTCATCTTCATCATCATCATCATCAGAGCCCAGGTGTCTGTCTGCTCTCAGCTCTTCTTTCTTTCTCTGGATTTTTACAACAAGTGGACGTGTCCAAATGTTGGACTGGTCTTTCTCAGTGGAGGACAATGTGTGTCTGAGAGACATGTAATGTCCATGTTTGCTGCTGAAAGAGACTGATGGTCTGACCCCCCTCCTCCTTTCAGGGTGGAGCCTGCTGGAGTCCGATGGTTAACACCAGGTCTGAGGAAGTGTAAGTGTGTTTTTCATTTGATTCATGACAACAAAGCAGCTCACATTCAACCATCTTCAAACTGTCCATCACTCATTCAGGAGTCATCATCAAAGTGTCAATAAATGATCAATAACTGCAGCTGGATTGTCTTTGTTCTCTCCATCAGATTCCTGTCAACTCACATTCGACACAAACACAGTGAGCAGAAAACTCAAACTGTCTGAAGACAACAGGAAGGTGACATATGTGGAGGAGCTTCAGTCATATCCTGACCATCCAGACAGATTTGATCAGCCTCAGCTGCTGTGTAGAGATGATCTGACTGGTCGCTGTTACTGGGAGGTCGAGTGGACAGGACATGTTGAGATATCAGTGAGTTACAGAAGAATCAGGAGGAAAGGAGACAGTAGAGACTGCTGGTTTGGAAGGAATGATCCGTCCTGGAGTCTGAGATGCTCTGGTGGTCGTTACTCTGCCTGGCACAATAACATAGAAACATCTATCTCCTCCTCCTCCGTCTCCAACAGAGTAGCAGTGTATGTGGACTGTCCTGCTGGTATTCTGTCCTTCTACAGAGTCTCCTCTGACTCACTGATCCACCTCCACACCTTCAACACCACATTCACTGAACCTCTGCTTCCTGGCTTTGGGTTATGGTCCAGTTTCAGTTATGGTTGCACAGTGATTTTGTGCTGATTGAGTCTAAAGAGTCTCCTCCTGTCAGAGAAAGCCTCTCCCTGTTGAACAGATAGTTCAGTCTGTTCATGTCTGTCTCTTTCACTCATACAATTTAAGTCTACCGCATGCGCAGTTGAGGACGCGATGACGTCATACGTAGCAAGCATGCTCATTGTTTGCGGAAGTAAACATGGATCGTAATGCTGCAGCGTATCTTGCGTTCCTTAAGGTCTTCTCCAACCGGAGCCAGTAACACAATCTTTCTAAGGAGATCGAAAAGAAAAGAGCCACATTTTTGGCAGTGGCGTTTTTGTGGGGCAGTAACAGCAACATCTGTACAAAGAAACGTGTGGGTGCGGAGTAAAAGCCAGGAATGATGGGATAGTAATGTGAGCCGCTTTACTGATACGGACTTAATTCATAATTTTCGAATGACAAAGGCAACCTTTATGTGCGTCTGAACGGATCTCTTTAGTGTTCTCACGTAAAGACACACATGTTCGGCGGCCAGAGCAGCGAGTAAATGTGTTGCCGTGGGGCTGTATTGACTTGCAACAGATGCTTGTTACCGCACCATAGCCAACCTCTTTGGCCCAGTCAGGTCCACCATTAGTGACGTTTGTCAAGTATCAATGACATGTAGGTCGGATAAATGTGACCTTGCCGTACAGACATAGGTCGCATTTGAAAAGATCAGATACGTATCGGATTCAGGACCACATATCCAAGCGACCCGAGTCGCATTTAAAAAAATCCGATCTGTGTTGTTCAGACTGTCAAGATCAGATACAGGTCGCATATGGGCAAAAAAATCGGAATTGGGTCACTTCAGGCTGCAGTGTGAACGTAGCCTTTGTCGTTCCACATGTACCTATTGTTGTTTCCAGTTATGTTTTCCAGCATTATGGGAACAATCAGGAAGCAGAAACAGCTGATCAGTCATGTGAGGTAAATCTCTCTCCCTTTTTGTCAATCTGAATATAATATTAAAATGAAAAATAAAGTACAGATAAAGGTTTTTGTTAAAATTGCAGTGGATTTTTCTTTTTTGGGCATGTTCACTCTGGTGTCTACCTGTTGCAGGTGATTTTATTTTACATTAGTTGCTTCTTTCATTTCAATCTGATGTCCAATTCAGCCTGTCACCCTGAATCCCGGACCGAGCCCCCAAATGTTGAAGTTGTCTTGCTTCCCCGGGTTCGTTAATTCGTTGTGCAGGACTTAAAACAATAAATCAGGCATGGACGCAGAATTTAGTTTCACCTTCGCGAAGGGAGAGCAGGTGCACCCCCCGCATCTGTGGGCCGCGACTCTGACTCTGCTTCTCCCTGCAGTTCCAGCTTGTTTTATCAACTTCAAAAGAGTCACACGAACAAAATGACGCATACAGTTCCGTTATACTCCCTAACATCTGGTATACCATAAACGGAGTTGTTGTTCTTATTTCTTGGTTCACTCGGTGGTGGCCTTGAGACCCTCTCCTGGTCTTTGCACAAACAGCACATTTTACCCTAACCTACTCACATTCTACTTTGAAGCATATAAAAGCATGTAGAAGCATATAAAAACATGTTAAACCTTCATATAAGTCTATAAAAACGGATCAAAGTTAATACATTCCACATCAGCTGATTATTAAGTTTGAGCATTTGCCTTGTTATAAATATTCTATTGGGCAAATTGGTTTGTGAAATTTGAATGTCATTGCATTTTGTTTGTATTCTTTAAAGAATCCCTAAGTCTTCTTGAAACACATTTGGAATATTTCTGCGTGAGGGCTTAGTCAAGACAAATTCACAGCTACACCTTCAAGTGGGAAAAGGATTTGTTATGGGTTAGAGATGTGCCATCATCATACATGGGTAAGTGCTGTGAATCTACCGTTCCCCCTTAAATTGTGTTGGCAGTAAACAATATTGGAGACGTAATAAAAAGGTTGTAAATACACTGTGAGCTTCTAAACTGCAGACCTTTTAGATAATTTTAATCTTCAAACAGCCAACAGCTAGAGTTGTTGCGGTAGAGGTAGTAAAAGTTATTAAAGTTAACTGCAATTCCTGTATAAACCTCGCATTTTAGCTTATCTGTGTTAACTTGTCTATTTTAATTTGACTTTTTTTACAGTTGTATGCACAGCTTTTTGTTGACCTTCATTACTGTAAATGTAGTATGGTATTTGCTACTCATTCTCCTCTGTTCAATTACCAGTTATTCAATAAAATTTCTTTCTATCAAGACTGACTTACAAAACATCCTAATTTACAGTAAAATATTTCCATCTTCATCCTGACATGTTTTTTATGACTGCTTTTCTTTAGTTGAATAAATTAGCTGCAGAAACTCAAAGCAATGATGAAATGATATTTCTGCTCCACCTTTCCAGACCTTGAAAACACGTTAAGGAATTGAAGGGAAATGGTTAGCAGAGCTGCAGCTGAACAGAACCACTATGAATTTTGTTCTCTGATCAGAACCATATGTTAAAGACTTTTGAAATGCTTAGAAGGTGGATTTTATCTGTTAAATGGGTCGGTCGCTGTGCAGAACCAGGCTGAAGGATCCAATACACCTCATGGCTTCCTTAGAGCTCCAGGTTCTATGGTGGTCCAACTGCAGACTGGAGGTCCAAGAGAGGACGCAGGTCTTGTGACCACATAACAAATTCAACAAAGATCCATCAGACAGGAGCAGCTGCATCCAGGCAGTAGTTCCTCTGAAATTGAACACATTTCAAGATTCCAGATTTTATTCTATAAGACTCTGTGATTCTAACCTACAGGATTCTTTGTTCTGATGGTTCTCAAACTCCTGTCACTTCCTGCTTTGATCAGATAAAGTCCAGTCTATGTTAAGTGAGTCAGGTTAATCTGGATGCAGCAGATGAAGATGAAGGAGGAGAATGAGGATTTTCTTCAGATCTTCATGTTTACAACATTGCGGCGAGCATCTTCTTCACTCTGACGATGGTGAGGCAGGGTTATGAGTCCAGCACTCTGAAATCAGCTTCAGTATAGCTCAAAGGCACTAAGTAAACAAGATGACTTCAGGAACATGTTTTCAGTGTACAGCACCGTTTTAAACCCTTTTTCAGTTATTTAGGAGTTCTGTTGAACTAAAAAAAGTCATCCTGGTACCAGTATTCAGTTCTGAAACCAAAACCATCAGATTTCTCCAAACAGGCTTGCGTTGGTTTCAAGGTAAACCAGAATTTAAAAGTTGACCCTAGATTAAGAAGAAATATTTCCTCCAGTATGGAGGAAATGTTTTCTTCTAATCTTCTAGTGATTTTGGCTCCTTTAGTGAGACAGAAGAGGAAGAGCAGGTTTCTCCAGTTGGGTGGAGAGGAGCTATGCCCCTCCCCCACCTGTTGCTATGAGCCGTCAGCTGTGTATCATGGCGGATGTTAGACCTAAAGTGATCCAGCAATGTCAAAACATGATCCCAAGTTGTAAAAAACAGTTTCCTGAAGTGATCAAATCTGTGCAGTACCTTGGCAGAAAACACCCAACAGAACCAAAAAGTTGAAATGTGATCTTTCAGTTCCCAATTAGCCATTTTGATGAGAGTGTGGAAATCATCAAAAACACTTATGTGAAGATATTTCTTTGGAGGACCTTGAGAGACAGAACCATGATCCAGCAGAACCTTCAAAAAGTTTTTACTGTTATTGTCAAAATCACAGGTGTCAAAGTCCAGTCCTCAAGGGCCTGTGTCCTGCAACTTTTAGATGTGTCCCTGGTCCGACACGCCTGAGTCAAATAATCGCTTAATTAGCAGGACTCTGAAGAACCTGACTGCAGACTAAGGAGCTAATTGTGCCATTTGATTCAGGTGTGTGGTACCAGGGAACCTCTAAAAGTTTATGGACACCGGCCCTCGCGGACCGGAGCTTGACACCCCTGGTCTAAATGTTAAGAATTTCCCCTCTAACTACAGAATTTTGAGAGTTTCAGTCTATCCAGCTCTCATCTAACAGGACAGAGGTTCCTAAGTCTGTCGGGTATAGACCAGTTCACACGTGACGTCAGCGCTACATCCGGGTCCCGCGGGTAGGCAAAAAGCAGGACTGTTCTCGTCTACTACATTACAAAACGGGTGAATTAGAGCATACTTTTAGTTAGTTTATTTTTGGAACCTAAGCAATGGCTACGGCTTGTTGTGCTCCCAGTTGCACACAGGGGCATTCCAAATCGTTGGATGTACGTTTCTGTCGTTTACGGAAGAAAGAAGAAAGAAATGGATAATTTCAATGAAAAGAGCGCAGGCAGACACTCCCAATGGACTGGGGGAGCCATCATACTACGACAGAATTTGCAGTCTACACTTCATCTCTGGTAAATACAACTTAATATTGCACTGGTCATTGTTCTACTACTTAAATAGCGGCGGAGGGGAGGTGGCGATCGCTAGACGGGGCAGCAGCAGCAGCAGCACGCCGTATCATTTTAGTTTTCTTCGTGCAATCAGTGTGCAATAATGTTCACCAGACAGCGGCTGCATTACGCCCGTGTTCACGCGCGCTAGTACGTCTGTTTACGCTGCAATGTCGCCGACACCCCCACCCATTTTAACAAGACAAAAACACCAAAATAATCCGTAGTGAACAATGTTTGTTTTAACCTACCGGGCGGGTCTTCCTCTCTGCTGAGGCGCGGTCTGTGTCCGACGCCGCTTTCTGCTGTTAAACATGTCTGAACATCCATCCATCCATCCATTTTCTGGAGAACTCGTCAGTTTCTCTGTTTGCGTCCGCCATTGTGTTCGCCTTTTGCCTACCAGTCCGGCGTGCATGCACGAAAAACCCGCATCAAAACAATAACAATGAACTGGTCTATTACCTGGTCCAGAATTCTGGGTTATCTATTCAAGTTGGTGTGGATGAATATTCGTCTGGCTGCTAACAGCCACTTTCCTTCCAAGCGGCCCTCCCCCATCGTCTTTTTGACATTTAATCCCTCAGTAGTCTTGCTGTGATGAGGATATACAACCCACAGCCTTTAGCAGCTGCTATTCCTCCTTTTCCAGCATGAACTTGGTATCTGATCTGGAAAGATTTTAGTGGCTAGGACAAGAATAAATCACCAGGGTGTTGTTTAAACTGGGCCAAGTCAATCTTTGAAAACCTCCTAATACTTCCTTTAAAAAAAAAACAAAAAAAAAACACAACTATTTTAAAACCATCAAAAAACTCAATGATAAAAATTACTCTAATAACGGAATGTCCAAAAAATTCTTTAGAGTTTTATATTTTCTTTAATTAGTAATGTTTATCAGAGTGAAGTACTAACAGAAGCAAAACAATGATTAAGTCACAAAATATAATTTATTTAACTAAGCTAACACTCCTTGATTTGCTGATACCAATGATCTCTAAATGAAACTTTGATGAGTTGAGGATCTGTCTTTATTTCTCATCCGGTCTTAATTCTTTGCGTGTTGACTTCCTGGACATCCTGTGTATGAGACAATAATTGGACTATGGTACTTCCTGATGCTTTCTCCTCCGGTCATCCTTACTGGCTCTACTTCACGTCTTGTCCGTCAGAACAAAAATTTCTTGAATTTATCATTGTTTTGATGTCTCCGATGTAGATGATACGGAACTTGGCTGAGATTCATGTGTAGGCAGGGACGCAGGCAGGGTGACCAGTGTGGGTCAAAGTTAGACATATTACCAACACTATTATGGCATCATAATGTTAATTTAACATGGGTTTCATATTACATTAATCAATCTCTGCTTTAACTGTTAAAGCTAGAGTTGGCGATCTTCCCCAAGTCCCTTTGTGAATAACTTCACATAGGCAAGACCATCTTACCTTGCTCTTTTGCCATTCAGGGGATCCCATGAAAAAAAATCTCCCAAATCCACTCTGGTCTTATTTTTTTCCTTCCTCTTCTTTTCATAAACATGAATGTAGTTAGCTTATTGCGACAGATACATAAATACAAGAAATATGCATGCGCAGCCTGCAAACGGAAACTGTCAGATTCAAACACCTAAACGTTTATTATATAACACAAAGAAGAGAGACAACAGAGTTAAATATTTTCTTGCAAGGAGAACGCCAGGTTGGTGCTCAGTTGCATATCTCCTACCCGTTCTGGAACACACCTGCCGCTTCCTTGTGTTAATTAAGATTTTGTAATATTCTGGTTTCTGTCTTGGTTTCTGTTTATTATTTGATCAGTTAGTTCACTCTCTGCCTCGGGTTTTATTTCTGGGGCCCGTTCTTCGTACGTTGCTTAAAACATCCGAGATCAAATGAGACATCCAAGATGATTTCATCCGGCTAATCATGATCCGTCTAATTGGGTTCTTCTAACACACCTGTTGTTTATGATTAGTATTGCTGGATTGAGTTATCTGAGGTAACTGCGCGTTCATGCGTTTGTTTAAAAGGGGAAATGTATCGATAGTAGAAACAATAATCAGCAGCGCTGCTATTGGCTGTTCAGCATGGCCAAAGAATGCCCACAGTTTTTCTCCCAAGCAGAACACGAGCTTTTAATAGAAGGTTATGCCGAATGTCCATGTTAGATGTTTCTATCACTTTCTACAGTATGTACTTTTGCTTTTTAATAATTTCATATTTACTTTGTTCTTTTATGTCAGAGCCTCCACGGGACCCACTAGAACATGGGGACAAATAAAAGTGAAATACAAGAAGTTTCTACAAAATGGTAGCCTTTATTTATTATACTGTATTTTAAAAAGCAACTTCTTCCTCTTTTTAAAAGCCACTGTTAAATGATGTGTTTGTCTGTTTATAACAGCCACTAAGAAAAAGGCTGAAAAAAAAAGTTAATTAAAAAGGTTGATGGAAACATGGCTTTTGTCAGTGTGAGAGGGAGTGCTTTTCTGTCCAAATTTTTTTCTTCTGTCTGTCTCTCTCCTCTCAGGATCTGTCTCTCCTTTCCTCTGCCATCTCACTCCCCACAGCACGCTCTCTCGCTTTTTGTCAATCTGAATATAATAATAAAATGTATCAGCTGAGAAATAAAGTACTTGTACAGATAAAGGTTTTACCACTTTTGTTAAAATTGTAATGGATTTTTCTCTGGCATCTGTTATCTCAGCTTATTATTAAGTTTGAGCATTTGCCTTATTATAAATATTCTATTGGGAACATTGGCTTGTGAAATTTGAATGTCATTGCATTTTGTTTATATTCTTTAAAAAAAATCCTAAGTCTTCTTTAAATGCATTTGGAATATTTATGTGTGAGGGCTTAGTCAAGACAAAATATCACCTTTAAGTGGGGAAAGGTTTTGTTATTGGTTAGAGATGGTCCATCATCATACGTGGGTCAGTGCTGTGAATCCACTGCTCCCCCAAAATTGTGTTGGTAGCAAAAAAAATATTGTAGACTTAATAAAAAAAACATTGTAAATACACTGTGAGCTTCTAAACTGTAGATCTTTTATATGATGATGTTGGTTGTAGAACTACACTTTATATTCAACACTTTATTATTATTAAAGAAGCATTGTTTTAATCTTCAAACAGCCAACAGGTAGAGTTTTTAGCGGTAGATTTATTAAAAGGTAGTAAATATAACTGCAGTTCCTGTATAAACCTCGATTTTAGCTTGTCTGTGTTTTACTTGTCTATTTAAATGTGACTTTTTTACAGTTGTGTGCACAGCTTTTTGTTGACCTTCATTATTGTAAAGGTGGTATGGCATTTGCTGATCATTATCCTCTGTTCAATTGCCAGTTATTCAATAAAATTGATTATATTCTATCAAGACTGACCTACAAAACGTCCTAATTTACAGTAAAACATTTCCATCTTCTTGTCTAGTCATGTGACCACATAACAAATTCAACAAAGATCCATCAGGTGCAGGGGTCACCATTGTCTTGATTTCGGCCTAGTGAAATCATCATGGGTTGGCTCATTTTCCTGGTGCCCCTGCAGGACTTCATCACATTTAGAGTCCAGACACTGCTGGTTTTTATGTGTGAGCAGGAAAATAACCTGGGAAATGTCTAAAGGTCCAATTAGTGAAGAGTCCAGAAGACGTTCTGCTCTGGAACTGACAGGAATGTCCAGCAGAACAAAGACAACTGAGTGTCAGAACCTATCCATCAGAACTTGGTCACATCTAAACAAACAAACAAACAAACAAACATAAAGGGACTGGTTGGAGTCCAAGTGATGCAGAGACAGGTCCATGTGTCCCCTGGCAGAGTGGACGTTAGAGGCTGATCCAAAGAAGATGTCAGAACAGAACCACAAACGGGAAAAGGAGAACTTTTCACATCCCAGATTGTTCTGCTGGACCTTGAAGGCGTGTTGTTCTGTCCAACTAAGGGTCTATTCCTCTTTGACTGACGTGTCTCTGTTCCTGGTGATCCGACTCGGTAAACAAACTGTTCCAGAGTCTGTTCTCCTCCATAATGTGAGCCATCAGGACCAGGTGCAGGCTGTTAAAGGATCAGAACCTGAAGCTTGATCAGGACTCTTGACTCCGCCCTCTCTGTCTGTCAGCTTCTTCTGAACAAAGCAGAGAGCAGAAAGCTAAAGCAGCTTCTGCTGTTATTGTTCCTCGTTTCCAGACTAGAACGTTCACATGTTACATTATGGAAAAACTGCCTTTAATTTAACAGGAAGCTGTTCAAACCCAAACCTCCCACAGATGACTTTGATTTTTCAGCAAAAAATGAGAAAGAAAACAAAACAGCGATCTTACCCAGAGGAGAAAAAAAAAGACCTAACTGAAAATCAGAACCATGAAAATCAAACTTTTCTCCTCTGATCTGGTTTTAGTATTTTGTTTAATTCATGGATTCTTTGTGTTATTTGTTGATGAACTTTGGACTGAAATTAAGTCTTTTATTTCATTAATATAATTTATTCCTGTAGTCGGGGTTATCTGCAGCAGGAATGTCTTCTGCTGCTTTTTAAAAGCATCCACAGAGTCCAGGGACTACAGGTAATGAGGTTCCTTCCACAGTCTGGGTCCAACAGCTTGGACTGTCCGTCTCCTTGGATCCTATTGAGTCTGAGGGACCATCAGCAGGTTCTGGTCTGAAGATCTCTGGTTCTGAGCTGGACTGTAAAGCTGAATCCAGTCCCAGATGTAGGGAGGGGCTGCTGCCAATGCTGCGCTCTGAATGTCCGAACCAAAATTTTATAGTTTATGCCATGTGCTACAGGGAGCCAGTGGAGAGGGTTTAAAACAGGGGGAATGTGGGCTCTTCTGTTAGTGTGCAACAGGATCCTGGCAGCAGAGATTTGGACCAGCTGTAGATGGGCCAGCTCCTTTTGTTCAGGCAGGGGAACAGATTCCAGTCGTCTAAAGGAGATGTAACCAAAGCATGGTTTAACAGCTGGAGCTCATTTTTAGACATGGTTGTATGGGGCTTAGAGATGTTACCCTGCTGGAAGAAGCAGGTCTTTATTCGTGGTTTTGTTTGGTGTTCTGGAGACATGGCTTCATCAGACTCCTAGATTTCTCTAGCTAGATTCTGCTGCCAGGCTAAGATTGCCTAGGTGCTGTTTAATGCCAGGGATAGCTCTATCTGGGGCAATAATGAGAGTCTCACTTTTATTTGGGTTTAATTGGAAACAATTATCCCTCAGCCATTGCTTTATGTGTGAAAGGCAGCTGATCAGGAGCTCGATTTATGAAACTTGGATGTCTTAAAAGAACAATAAAGATGGTACGTTAGTACGTTAGTATAAATGAGTCAACTCCTTCCAATTATTCAAATTTCCCCATTTCCAGATCTGTGGGAAGAGGAGGAGGAGTGGCAACCATCTTTTAGTCTGATTTATTAATTAGTCCCAGGCCAATTAATAACTACAGTTCTTTTGAACATTTAACCCTCAGTTTCCCTCATCCAAACTTCAAAGCAATAAAACCTCTTCTCTTTGTTGTTTTGTATCGTCCACCAGGCCCTTACACTCAGTTTTTGGATGAGTTGTCAGATTTCTTATCTGATTTGGTGTTAAATACTGATAAGGTTATTATAGTGGGTGATTTTAACATCCATGTTGACACAGAATGTGATAACCTTAGTGTAGCCTTTAAAACTATCCTAGATTCAATTGGTTTTGCTCAAAATGTGCATAAACCGACGCACTCTTGGCTCCATACTTTAGACCTTGTGCTGACGCTTTGATTGTGAAGAATTAACAGTATTTCCTCACATCCCTGTCCTATCTGATCATTTTTTTAATAACATTTGAGTTTAATCTAACTGAGTTCTCCACCCCCAAAAGAGGGTTCCATTATAGTAGATCTTTATCGGACAATGCTGCATCAAACCTTAAAAACTCTGTCCCCCTCTTAATATCGTCAGTATTGCAGAAATACCCTGCAGATAGCAGCAATGTTGTTTCTTCCAATTCACAAATAGATGTCTTTGTAAACGGTATGACTTCGTCATTGCGTTCTGCATTAGACAATGTAGCTCCCTTGAAAAAGAAGGTGATTATTCACAGGAAGCTGGCTCCTTGGTTTAATTCAGAGCTGCGTTCCTTGAAGCACAATGTTAGGAAATTGGAGAGAAAATGGCGCTCTACACACCACGAGGAATCCTACCTAATCTGGAGGGACAGTCTATTGTTGTATAACAAGACCCTTCGCAGAGTTAGAGCAGCATATTTTTCATCATTAATAGAGGAGAATAAGAATAATCCTAGATTTCTCTTCAGTGCAGTTGCCAAATTTACACAGAGTCATAGCTCTGTTGATCCATCCATTCCCTTAGCTCTTAGCAGTAATGATTTTATGGGATTCTTCATAAATAAAATTGATTCCATTAAAAATAAAATAATTGGCATCCTCCCAAACATGATTACCTCGTCCTCAGTAAGTGAGGCAGCATTGGAGGAATCTTTAGAACCTGCGCAGTGTCTGAACTGTTTAAAAGCAGTAGAGCTTTCTGAGCTATCAAAAATTTTAGCTTCATCTAAACCTTCTACCTGTATGTTAGACCCAATCCCAACCAAGTTGTTTGAGGAGGTATTCCCTCTGATCAGTGGTCCTATTTTAGACATGATTAATCTATCCTTGGTAAATGGATATGTACCACAGGCTTTTAAAGTAGCTGTTATTAAACCTTTACTTAAGAAACCATCTCTTGATCAAGATGAGTTAGTAAATTACAGACCTATATCTAATCTTCTTTTCTTATCTAAAATTCTTGAGAAAGTAGTTGCTAATCAACTATGTGAACATTTACAAAGTAATGACCTACTTGAGTTTCAGTCAGGCTTTTGAGCTCATCATAGCACTGAAACAGCTCTGGTGAAGGTCACTAATGATATTCTCATGGCCTCAGATAATGGACTTGTGTCTATACTTGTCCTGTTAGATCTCAGTGCTGCATTTGATACGGATTGATCACAATATTCTCCTACAAAGACTTGAGCATACTGTAGGGATTAAGGGAAAAGCATTAGGCTGGTTGAAATCTTATCTGTCAGAGAGATTACAGTTTGTTCATGTTAATAATAAATCCTCCTCAAACTCTAGGGTCACCTGTGGAGTACCACAGGGTTCAGTCCTTGGACCAATTCTATTTACTATATATATGCTTCCGATTGGCAAAATTATCAGACAGCATGGGATTAATTTCCACTGTTATGATGATGACACTCAGCTATATTTATCCATAAATCCTGATGAATCCAATCAGTTACTTCGACTGCAGTCATGTCTTGATGACATCAAAAGCTGGATGACTTTAAATTTCCTGCATTTAAATTCTGATAAGACAGAAGTTGTAATCTTTGGGCCAGAGTCTTCAAAAAATAAACTTCTTAACCAATCACTTAATCTGGATGGCATTAACTTGGCCTCTGGTAATAAAGTTAAAAATTTTGGTGTTGTTTTCGACCAAGACATGTCATTTAAATCCCATATTAAACAGGTTTCCAGAGTTTCCTTTTTTCACCTCCGGAATATCGCCAAAATTAGAAACATTCTGTCCAGGGGTGATGCTGAAAAACTAGTCCATTCATTTGTTACTTCAAGGCTGGACTATTGTAATTCTTTACTATCAGGAAGTCCACAAAATGCAGTTTCAAGTCTTCAGCTGATCCAAAATGCTGCGGCAACAGTTCTGATGAAAATCAACAAGAGGGATCATATTTCTCCAATTTTAGCTTCCCTTCATTGGCTTCCTGTTAAATCAAGAATAGAATTTAAAATTCTCCTTCTAACGTACAAAGCCCTTAATAATCAAGCTCCATCATATATCAGAGCTCTGATTACCCCGTATGTTCCTAACAGAGCACTTCGCTCTCAGACTGCAGGTCTGCTGGTGGTTCCTAGAGTCTCTAAAGCCGGGCGTACACTGTACGAGTTTTTCAGTCGTGGTACTTATATACATCTCAAACTGTGCGAGGGAACCGCGGGGTTTAAAAGTTCACCGCTCACGATCTGTGTGGCGCGACGCTCGGACGAGACCGGACTGCTCACACTGTACGTCATGTCCCCTCTGGGACCGCTCACTGTGGGGACAGAGGCAGGCGAGCGACGGTAGGTGACAGGGACCCAGAGCAGGGGTTCGAGCCCAGCTCTGACGAGGCCCGCAGGAGGCACCGGGCGTCAGGGGAACGGAGGGGAGAGAGGAGGGACGAGACGCACCGGCGGCCGCGCGGCACGGCAGGTCGCCCGGCCCGCCCCCCCAACAAGCGGAGGAGTGCCGAAACAGGCAGCAAGCGCGTTGCGGACCGCGGAGGAATGCCGAAACAGGCAGCAAGCGCGTTGCGGACCGCGGAGGAGTGCCGAAACAGGCGGCCAGCGCGTTGCGCGGACCGGACGGCTCGCCCTCCCCAACACCGGCCGGAGGTTGCTTCAGGGACGCCCGCTTCCCTCCCTCCGCTGGCGGGGACGGAGAGGAGGGGAGGGCGCCCCCTCGTAGCTCTGCTTGAACAGCAGGATGCGCTCACGAAAACCTCACGACAGCCGACTGAATTTCAAACATGTTTGATTTTCACCGATCGTCCGATTCCTGATCTGGAGGTAGTCGTGAGAAGCCAGTCCCCCCTCCTCCCCCCCTCTACGATCAAGCTGAAATTCGGCCGATTCAAAAAATGCTCGCACGACTGAAGAACTGTGTTATTTGTTGATGAACTTTGGACTGAAATTAAGTCTTTTATTTCATTAATATAATTTATTCCTGTAGTCGGGGTTATCTGCAGCAGGAATGTCTTCTGCTGCTTTTTAAAAGCATCCACAGAGTCCAGGGACTACAGGTAATGAGGTTCCTTCCACAGTCTGGGTCCAACAGCTTGGACTGTCCGTCTCCTTGGATCCTATTGAGTCTGAGGGACCATCAGCAGGTTCTGGTCTGAAGATCTCTGGTTCTGAGCTGGACTGTAAAGCTGAATCCAGTCCCAGATGTAGGGAGGGGCTGCTGCCAATGCTGCGCTCTGAATGTCCGAACCAAAATTTTATAGTTTATGCCATGTGCTACAGGGAGCCAGTGGAGAGGGTTTAAAACAGGGGGAATGTGGGCTCTTCTGTTAGTGTGCAACAGGATCCTGGCAGCAGAGATTTGGACCAGCTGTAGATGGGCCAGCTCCTTTTGTTCAGGCAGGGGATGCGCTCACGAAAACCTCACGACAGCCGACTGAATTTCAAACATGTTTGATTTTCACCGATCGTCCGATTCCTGATCTGGAGGTAGTCGTGAGAAGCCAGTCCCCCCTCCTCCCCCCCTGAAATTCGGCCGATTCAAAAAATGCTCGCACGACTGAAGAATCGGCCCGAAAAGGGGAAAAACTCGTACAGTGTACGCCCGGCTTAAAAGTAGAATGGGAGGCAGATCCTTCAGCTATCAGGCTCCTCTCCTGTGGAACCAACTCCCAGTTTTGCCTCCAGCTCTGGCGAAGCCGCAGGAGGCACCGGGCATCGGGGGAACGGAGGGGAGAGAGAGGAGGGACGAGACGCACCGGCGGCCGCGCGGCACGGCAGGTCGCGCCCCCCCCCCCCAGCAAGCGGAGGAGTGCCGAAACAGGCGGCCAGCGCGTTGCGCGGACCGCGGAGGAGTGCCGAAACAGGCAGCCAGCGCGTTGCGCGGACCGGACGGCTCGCCCTCCCCAACACCGGCCAGAGGTTGCTTCAGGGACGCCCGCTTCCCTCCCTCCGCTGGCGGGACGGAGAGGAGGGGAGGGCGCCCCCTCGTAGCTCTGCTTGAACAGCAGGATGCGCTCACGAAAACCTCACGACAGCCGACTGAATTTCAAACATGTTTGATTTTCACGATCGTCCGATTCCTGATCGGGAGGTAGTCGTGAGAAGCCAGTCCCCCCTCCTCCCCCCCTCTACGATCAAGCTGAAATTCGACCCGATTCAAAAAATGCTCGCACGACTGAAGAATCGGCCCGAAAAGGGGAAAAACTCGTACAGTGTACGCCCGGCTTAATGTAGAACAGATTACTAGATCAATGTGTGCTTCTGTGCTTTTTTGTCTCTCTTGTGTCTCTGCTCTGTCTTCTGTAGCCCCCAGTCGGTCGAGGCAGATGACCGTTCATACTGAGCCCGGTTCTGCTGAAGGTTTTTCCTTCCCGCTAATGGGTGGTTTTTCTTTCCACTGTCGCTTCTTGCTTGCTCAGTATAAGGGATTGCTGCAAAGCCATGGACAATGCAGACGACTCTTCCTGTAGCTCTACGCTTCTTCAGGAGTGAATGCTGCTTGTTGGGATTTTGAAGCAATCAACTGGTTCCCTTTAATAGGACATTTTTGACCAATCTGTATAATCTGACTGATTTTGACTTTTTAAAGTGCCTCGAGATGACAGGTTTCATGAATTGGCGCTATATAAATAAAATTGAATTGAATTGAATTGAATTGAATTGAATTGAGTAGGAGACAACAATAAACAGTTGTATAATCCTAAAACCCAGAACAGAGCAAACCTCTGTTTCTCCTCATGTGTAAAGAACAAAAACATGGCAGAAATCCCACTGAAACATTCATTCTTCAAACGTTTCTGCAGCATCAGTCTCATCTTTCTGCTGTCCTCCTCCTCCTCCTGATTGTCGTCCACTTTTACAACCCAACGCTCCTCCAATAAAACACCACCTCCTTTTTGATTCACCGGGTTCCTGAAGGGATGCTGACCCTGTTACCATGGTGACGGCTGATAGTTGCTCATTGAGGTAATTAACAACCTGGTTGAAAACACATGGTGGCAGAACAGAGCAGGATGAGCAGACAGAGGGCCCACTCTGCAAGTTATTAGCAATACAAGCTAATAGACAAGGTGTTTCCTTGTATTTGATGCTTTCCATTCTGAAGGAATGTCTTCACTACTATGTTGTGTTTTATAATGTGGATGACTAATTTAATGAGGTAGAAAACATCAGAAGTTCCAATGTTTCAGGTCCATTTTCTGATTATTCTGATCCAATCAGCATCTTTAGGAGGTTCTGAGGTTTCAGTGAATGTCATATTTCATCCTGACAGACGGCTTGTTGGATCAGAGACGCTGAAATGACTTTCATGTCTCCACAAAATTCTGTCTTTTCCTCAGAAAACAAACTGATAACCAGTCTTCTTGTCTCAGAGCCTTCACTGCATCTGGACATCATCCCCCTGAAAAGCCATTCCAGATCTTTCTCCCTGTGTTTGTCTCATTTATTTTGGACCGGGTCAGGATTTCATACATTGTGTTTCTTTATTTCTATAAATTCATCCTTGGACATGTGTTTCTGTCCTGTCTGGTGCTACTGTTCCTCCTGATTGGACAGAAAAAGAATTTAGCTTTGCTGCAACTTTTAATCTGAAACATATCCAAAGCATTGTGTTCATCCACAGAGAGCAGATGAACTGGAAGATCTCCATGTTGTTTCTGCCTGATGTGAACGAGTGGATGAATATTAACTGTTCCTGTAAAACGGCTCAAGGACTTTGTTTGTGTAGGAATGAGCAAAAGAAAAACAGGTTTTCTCAGTGAAACTCTCCTTTATTTTCCTCCCTGCAAACACACTGACACACACGCTGCTGCAAAATGACGCCTGGTGAAGTTATACTGAGCTTCAGGCTGAGAAATGCAACAATTTCTTCTGGACCAGAACCACAAAGGAGGGAGGTCTCCAATATTAGTGTTGATTAATCTAATAAATCAGAATCAAATCAATGTTAGACTCGCTGCAGCTGTTGCAGAGCTTGTTGGTGGAAACGTCTCATGAAGTCCAAATGGATCTTCTCCTGTAATCACTGGCTGATCAAACATCTGCTGACTCCTTAATTTTCCTGAACATCAGATCCATCCTGCAGGAGGTTCTGTTGCTTCTGGGTTTTTATAAATCATTGAATTTCATCAGGAACTCTCTGCAACAGTTTCTGGAGGAACCCACAGGGTCCTGCATCTCAGGTTCAGGTTCCAGAAAAAACTTGAAACAGCATTTGTACTGAGAGAGAGTTTGGATCTTTTAATGGTTCTGGTCCTGGTTTGGTCCTGGGGAAGTATGCCTGAAAGTGTGAATCTCTAAGGAGCAAAGATGTTAAAGGATCTCCACTTTTAGCCAGAAAATCATTGAAGTGATTAAAAACAAAGTTGCTCAAAGAAAGACTGGAAGGAATGGGCAGATTTCTCCCTCTGCAGGGAAAAAGATTTAAGGGAGCAAAGTTCAACTGGAGAGCAGTGATCACTGGTCTGTCAGACAGCGCTGCATCAGAACCATCAACCATCAGGACCATCATGGTCTAAAGTAAGTACACCCTCTTTAATCCCTGCTCTGCTTCTGCTCCTCTGATAGAACATGTGGAGCTGGAATGTTCCAGATGCTGGAAAAGTACAGAAATCAACGTTCCAGAACCAGAAGCTGCTCTGAGATCAGTTTTAGTGAAAATGTTTGTGTTACACTAAAAGCTGAAAAGATGAAAGCCATGAGTTGCTTTTAAAAGCAGAAGCTTCATGTTTCTACTGTGCTGTGTGTGATGTGTTGCCAACAATCAATGAGCTTCATGGAAGGAAAGAACGTCTGAGTCGCTGCTTTGATTTTCTTTTGCAGCTTTTCTCTGACTTCTAACTTCAGCTTTAAGCAACAGTTCTGGTTGCTGCTGAAGCTCAGAAATCTGATCCACACTTGGAGCTTTTTACTAAAAGCCATTTTCCATCAATACACACTGAACTGTTAGAGGCTTTTTCTTTGTGCTTAGAAATCAAATGGAGTTGATTCAGATCAAGTCCTGCTGGGTGCGCTCCATTGAGCCCACCTGAACACCACTGGATGGGAGGAGTGAAGATTTCAGAGCTTTCCCTCTAAAGAAGCACAGCTCTTCACAGCTCTGAGAGACATTTTCTTCACAAATCCCAGTCAGTGGCATCTGCAGACCTGATCACATCCAAACATCCCATTTTTCAGGACTCAATCATTTCATCTGTGCAATTGTTCCAGCTGCTGTGGGAAGAATCCAGCTGTGAACATCTGGAGCTTTAATGTGCCGCTTCTCTCCTCCCAAACATCCAGCCTCCACCTGTGGAGAACAGCTGGAAAACAGCTGCAGGTGGAAAGAAGGAGTTTGGACCAAGCTGCCTCCTCTCTGCTCTTTTCTCTGACTCTGACTTTAAATTCACTTTGATGGTTTGAAATGAAATCAGGGTTTCAACCTGGATCTTCAGAACATCCTCAGCTGATGCTGATTTTAACCAGAGACTGTCGACACTCTGCTCAGCAGCACTAAAATAAGGAGAAATAATTCTCTAGGAGCTCTAGTAATAATCTGGATTAGAACAACGGCTCATTTTAGCAGCAGCAGTGTGCTGATATTAAGGACTACAGTTTACTTTGTTACTTTGATGGATTTTTATCATTATTTGGTGTTAGTTTGTATTTTTAGTGGATTCTAGGTTTTTATCTTGTTTTTCTGTTTCTGTTTTGATGCCATAATTCCACCAAAGCATCAACTAATTGTTGTTTAGTGTTAAAGGGCTAAAAATGGTTAAAGTGCAGATTGTCATGTGATCAGCAGCTCCTTGCAGCTACTGAGCCTCTGACCTGCTGTGGAAGCAGAAAGGATGGACTTAGTTTTTCACTCACTGCTTCAGGGTTCTGCTTCTGGTTCTGTTCACTAAATAATGACCCAATGGAATCTGTGCTGCTGTTGTATTTCCCTCATTTTAAGAGCTGCTGAGGAACAGATGATCTTTTATTCATGTCCTGATAAATGAAAGCTTAGAACTGACTGTGGTTCTGCTCACTTTTTACCTTCACTGACGTGTTTGAATCATTTAAAAACGCAGCAAATGTGTTTAATAATTAGACATCATGCAGTTTATGTTTTTACCACCAGAGGGAGACAAATCTCCACCAATGAAGAGTCCAGTTGGTCCCAGTTAAAGCAGGTTGTGGTTCCTTCAGAGCTGAACAGAACCTGGATCAGCAGAACAACAATGAAGCCATTTAAACAGCAGCAGAGTGTTTGTGTTCACACTGGGAGTCATGAGAAGGCTTCATGTCTTCAGACGTCAGCAGGTGAACTTTCCTCTGACTCCCACTCAGCCAGACCAGTCTGAGCAGTTCCTGCAGCAGGAAGCAACCAGCAGCTCTGTTCTCTGGGCTCATTTCTCCTCAGGACGCCATCAGGAAACATTTTCAGCAGAACTTCTCTCCTTTCTCATCAAGACTTTATCAACCTGCCTCTGATATCACTGCAGACGCTCTGCTGACTGTTTTGGTCTGAAAGGAAAAACTACAAACCAGGTCACCTGTGACATCATCAGTTACGCAACATTCTTAATTGTAACTTTCAGTTTGAAATCACCTGTTCAGGTGAGGCACACAGTCTGGTTCTACAGTGGTTCTGTTTGGTCTCAGTCTGTTGTTCAGATCTTGTTCCTCAACACTTTTGACAGTTTCTGGAGGAACCCACGGCCCAGAAGAAGACCGGGTCCTGCATCTCAGGTTCAGGTTCCAGAATAAAGTTGGAACAGCATTTGTTCTGAGAGAGAGTTTGGATCTTTGAATGGTTCTGGTCCTGATTTGGTCCTGAGGAAGTATGCATGAAAATGTGAATCTCTAGGAAGCAAAGATGTTCAGAGGATAATTCAATAAAACTTTATAAAGCACTTTAAAAATAACACAGTTGACCAAAGAACACTGTTAAAACTAATAAAATGCAGAAATAACCTTGCCAGCTCTAGCAAGCAGAATTACAATAAAACTATAAAAAATAATAAAACATCAGATCAAAAAACAAATAAATCAGATAAAAGATAAAATAGTGAAGAAAAATAAATAAAAACTAACTTGCAGTGGCAGCTTATTCCACAGTTTGTGGGCAGCGACTGAAAACACTCGCTTCCTCTTATGCTTTGGGAGAACCAACAGTAACTGATCTGCTGACATGAGGGAGCAAACATTTGAATCAGGTCAGACAGATACTGAGGGTCAAGATCAAGAAAACACTTAAAAACAAATTAAAGGTCTTTAAAATTTTACAATGAATTCAAAAATTAACTGGAAGCCAATCTAGCGATGCCAGAACAGGAGTGATATTTTCTTGTTTCTAGGAGGATCTCCACTTTCAGATCAACCAGAAGGGAACACAAACTGTAATGTCATCAAAATAATAAAAGTGTCTACTTTTCATTTCTCTTTGATCTCTTTGAATTCAGATGGAACCCAGACCAGATATGTGGTTCTGTTTGGTCTCAGTCTGTTGTTCAGATATTGTTCTTCAGCACTTTGAATCGTCTGAACAAACTGTAAATTTGCTTTGTTTCCTACCAGAACTTTGTCTAGGGGAACTTACCTCTTTGTTTCTGCTCTCTGATGTTTGGAGAACATGTTCACTTCTTTCAGCACAGAGTTTCATCTCTGCTGTTTGAAGAATAATCTACATGATTATAAAATTATTGATTAAATGGAGCCAAACATGATGGACAGTTGATGTTTCTTTTTTTCTCCATTGAACAAACTGCTTCATGTTTTTTATTTCCTGGAATCAAACTCTGGTCTCCCATTTAAGTCAGACACAACAGCTTCATGCTGCTTCCTGTGAGTCCTTTCAAAATAAAATGACATAAATTTTAAAATGTGTTCGATTCAGTCAGATTATTAACTAGTTCATCTTTGATGCAGCAGATAATCCACTTGTAGAGATTGATGATTGTGAAATAAAATAGTTGCTGATGTTCAGTCAGAGTGAATCAGTGTCAGTGGATATAATGTTCTAGTGGACTGATAGTTGAAGTACAGCAGCTGATGAATTGAGAAAGCTTTCTGGATTGGAAGGAAACGTCTTCAAACTTCGGAAAAAAGTCCAGTTGTCTTGTTTTTTTAACTTTGAAAATAGAGCAGCTGATGGCAGCTTCCTCTGCCTCTCACTGCCTCAGGCTGGAAAATAAGGCTCTAAAATAAACAATAAACTAGTTAAATCATAATGAACAGAAAACTGATTAATAGGAACAAAATCTACAGATAAGAAAAATACCAAGACGTGAAATAAACAGATCTGCACAATCCCCAAGAACCTCAAAGTAATAATACATCAGTCACCTGGGGATCATGACAGAAACATTTTTCCTTAACATGTACATATTCTACGGCTAATTCTGTATAACTGACTATAATAAAACTACCATTCGAACAGGGCCTCTTCTCTCATCAATTTACTCTCAATTTTGCAGCTAAACTCCATTTCACTGAAAATATGAAGGCTGGACAGTTATAAACAGGTAAAAAAGAGAGAGTCTTGTTAGTCTTAGTTTTTCTAAAAGACATTCTCAAATATAGGTAACTGAGTGATATCAATGTAAATATTTTGAAACAAACATAAAACGAAACAAACTATTCTATTCATGGTGTAATGATAATGCAGAATTTACAAGGAGCTTTGGCACTAAATACTAATTTGTTTTTTTCTCCATTGAACAAACTGCTTCATGTTTTTCATTTCCTGGAATCAAACTCTGGTCTCCCATTTAAGTCAGACACAACAGCTTCATGCTGCTTCCTGTGAGTCCTTTCAAAATAAAATGACATAAATTTTAAAATGTGTTTGATTCAGTCAGATTATTAACTAGTTCATCTTTGATGCAGCAGATAATCCACTTGTAGAGATTGATGATTGTGAAATAAAATAGTTGCTGATGTTCAGTCAGAGTGAATCAGTGTCAGTGGATATAATGTTCTAGTGGACTGATAGTTGAAGTACAGCAGCTGATGAATTGAGAAAGCTTTCTGGATTGGAAGGAAACGTCTTCAAACTTCGGAAAAAAGTCCAGTTGTCTTGTTTTTTTAACTTTGAAAATAGAGCAGCTGATGGCAGCTTCCTCTGCCTCTCACTGCCTCAGGCTGGAAAATAAGGCTCTAAAATAAACAATAAACTAGTTAAATCATAATGAACAGAAAACTGATTAATAGGAACAAAATCTACAGATAAGAAAAATACCAAGACGTGAAATAAACAGATCTGCACAATCCCCAAGAACTAGAGGTGGGCGATACCGGGAATTTTTAATCGATCCGATACCAAGTAAATACAAGGGGCAGTATCGCCGATATCGATCCGATACCGATACTTTTAACATTTGATTTTTATTTTATTATTACAATTAAATAATAATAATAAAGTTATGTTCAGTGTTTTTTTCCTAATCCACCGCCTATATCTTTCAATCCTCATGTAATTTTGTCCGTATTGTGTGCACCTGCTTGTTGCTTTAATCCTATAATTTTCCCCGTCGTGGGATAAATAAAGGATTAGCTAATGTTATCTTATCTTAAATAACACTTTTTAATAGGATATATGTACTGGGTTCTTTCAAGGTCTTAATTACATTTTCTGTGTGGGCTCCAGTAACATATGATAGATAATATCTACTTTGAAAATTAACATGAACTGCTGCTCTGATCTACCTGGATGTCCTCCGGAGGACTGAAACGCCTCAGTCAGTGACGTCAGTCTGTGGGTCTGTCGGGGCAATCAGGGAAGTTTCCTCTGTCGCTCTACGTTTTCTTCCTCATGGTTTTTCACGTGCTTAGATACATTTGTTGTGTTTCCACTTAATTTAACCGGCTTTTTACAAAACATATTTCTCTCTTCATGTTTTTCCGCTCTAGCGGTCTCTCTCTCTCTCTTCGTGTCTGAACAGGAGCCGCGCGCCGCGCGCGGCGGTTGTTTGTGTATGTTGAGTTGAGAGAGCACAGTGGGCGGGACAGGCTGAACCTGCGTGCTGATTGGCTGGCGCCGCTGAGCCATGTACGAGAGGGGAGGGGGAGCAGCAGCCAGCAGAGTGCCTGCCCGTGACACAGAAGGGGATACTGGTGAATCTGCGGCAGTCAGCGCGCGCGGGAGAGAATAAAAAGGATCGATCCTGTTAAAAGAATATTGTTCAATATCAATACCCGCGTTGGTATCGATAGTATCGATCCTAGGATCGATCCGCCCACCTCTACCAAGAACCTCAAAGTAATAATACATCAGTCACCTGGGGATCATGACAGAAACATTTTTCCTTAACATGTAAATATTCTATGGCTAATTCTGTATAACTGACTATAATAAAACTACCATTCGAATAGGGCCTCTTCTCTCATCAATTTACTCTCAATTTTGCAGCTAAACTCCATTTCACTGAAAATATGAAGGCTGGACAGTTATAAACAGGTAAAAAAGAGAGAGTCTTGTTAGTCTTAGTTTTTCTAAAAGACATTCTCAAATATAGGTAACTGAGTGATATCAATGTAAATATTTTGAAACAAACATAAAACGAAACAAACTATTCTATTCATGATGTAATGATAATGCAGAATTTACAAGGAACTTTGGCACTAAATACTAATTTGTTTTTGCAATGTCTATTTTTCAGAAAAAGTGAAGCTACATATTTTTTTTATTTAAAGTGGATCAAAGTATATGCGTTAATGTGTTTTATATACACATTCACTCTTACTTGATATTGTGGTTAATGTAAAGTTTGAATCGTCATTGTGCCTCTCTTAATTTCGGTTAATTACACTAAATGCTTGGGTCAAACCATCAGCTTTTCTAAGCTAAGCTAAATTTATCTTAGATAAACTGTTTTCTTCAAGAGAAACAGGGCGTGTCAACTATCACCGTAAATGGTATTAAAAACTTGTAAATTTATCACAGAAAATCCGCTATTTAATTCTCAGATTAAAGACAACCTTAGTTTGACGGTATTAAATAAACAATTTGATTCAAGTTTAATACTCACTTTCCTATCGCCATCCATGTTGACTCGTCAGGAAATAGATGCCGCTGTTGCGCAAAAAAGGGGTCTAGCACATTTTTAAAATGATTAAATAAAGAATGAAACAATACAGAAAGATTTTACAATACAAACTCTTTTGGGGGATAACAACTTAGGGGGCAAGAAAAAGATGTAAACTGTACAAAAACAAATAAATAAAATTGAAAAAAGCCATACAATGAAAAGCTTAAAACAAAAGATTTTAGCAATCTGTTGTGAGATGATGTAGTTTTTTTTGTTGCCTTTTCTATTGTTTCACCTCTTTTAATGCTAAATAGTATCTTTTAAATCTGTATGAAACAAGGGCAGGATGGCATATTACCTCTCATTTTACTACTGTAATATGGTATTTAGCCAAAAGAACAACAATATTTATTTTATCAGAAAAAGCTGGATTTAAATTGTCCACATACAATAAAATGGCATCAGTATCAAACAGAGGAATGTCAAGTTTGAGATTAATCCAGTTTCTAATGTCTTTCCAAAAGCTTTGTGAATATTGACATGGAATTTTTTTTAAATAAAAACAATGCTATGGGGATTTATCTGTCTATTTACAAAAGACTCAAAGGTCAACATTAAATTTAAATCTCCTTTCAAGAAATAAGGCAGAAGGAAATATTTTGTCAATGATTTTAAAATGGGTCTTATTCACTTTAGGAGTTATAGGCCATTTTATTAATTTGGAACGAGCACAAGTCATAGTTTTATGTTTTGTTTCGGGATATTTCATAAAAGAATCTCTATTATAGTCAAAGTAAATTCTTTGTCTCATACTTTCTTTTATAATCTTATTATTAAATGTATGGTCAACTAAACTACAGTCATTTACCTTTAAGGTTGGCATTGAGAAAGTAATTTTTGAACATCAAATTAAGTTTTAAATCAGTTGTTTTTAATTTAATCTACTCCAAAGGGATTGCACAAAACACTTGCTTCACAAACCTTCAAAAAATCTTTATAACAGCACCTTGGGTTACATTATTTTTAACAAATGATGAGAAATCCAAAAGATTACCATGACTATCCAAAATGTCTTTAATGAAAAATAACTTCATTGTCATGCTAGTCTTAAAGTAATAACTTCCTGTCTGTGGTAATCAGCCTATGATTTCGTAAAAATTGTGGGGTGAGAAATTATGCTGAAATAATATTTTTCTGAGGTAATAGATTTGTTTGTGAAAGTTGGATAGCTCTACCGGAATTTTACCAATATCAGAATCACATTTTTTACCTTTCCAATCCAGGAAAGGTAAAATTAGGAATATGAAACCACACTGAATTGGTCCAGAACTGCGGGTCTCTGAGTCTGCAGACAAATGCTTTTAATGCGACGCTTGTCTGGCGCCAGTCCGTAGGGGGTCTACGGAAGTGTCGGAAACCCAATCGGACCAATGTAAACAACGTGAGGTCACCTTGGTTATGCAACGGTCCTCATAGTTACTTTCGATTTCGTTCGGGGGGTTCTGTTTTGTCTCAGTCTGTTGTTCAGATCTTGTTCTTCAGCATTTTAGACCGTCTGAACAAACTGTAAGTTTGCTTTGTTTCCTACCAGAACTTTGTCTCTAGAGGAACTTTCCTCTTTGTTTCTGTTCTCTGATGTCTGGAGAACATGTTCACTTCTGATTTCAGAACAAAGTTTCATCAATGCTGTTTGAAGAATAATCTACAGGATTATAAAATTATTGATTAAATGGAACCAAACATGATTAACATCTGAAAACAGCTGATATTTCTTTGTTTTCGTCACTCAACAAACTGCGTCATGTTTTTTTAAAGTCAGACGCAACAACATCCTGTTGCTTCCTGTGAGTCCTCTCAAAATACAATGACATCAGTGTTAAAACGTGTTTGATTCAGTCAGATTATTAAATAGATTATTAAATAGTTAATTTGATGCAGGATATAATCCACCTGTAGAGTTTGATGATTGTGAAATAAAATAGTTGCTGATGTTCAGTCAGAGTGAATCAGTGTCAGTGGATGAAATGTTGCTCCATGGCTCCATCTAGTGGACTGATAGTAGAAGTACAGCAGCTGATGGCAGCTTCCTCTGCCTCTCACTGCTGTCTGACTGCATTCAACTGACACTGATATGAAGCAGAGAAGAAGAGCCAATCAGAGGAGGAGCAGCTGATCTTTTTCCAGCACTAATGATGTAAAGGATGATCAGAGTTGATGTGCAGATGAATGATTTGTGTTTCCTCTGCAGGTGAAGGTAGAAAGTGTGTGTGAACTGATGTGGATGTGAATTCAGCAGCATGGGTCAGTGTGAGGTCAAAGAGGAGGAAGTCCCTCCCTCTAAAACCACTCTGTGTGGGGAAGCTGAGAGCCAGAGCCACGATCAGAGGTGAGATCAGCATCTTTAAGTGTCCATGTCTCATTTTAAAGCTTGGATACGCACACAATGAGGCCTGAAATGTGCATATGTTTCATGTTTTATTTTCATTCTTTCTTCCATAGTAATAGCACTTTACGCATGGCTGTCACAATCCATAAATGCAATAAATACATTGACAACAACAAATTTCATGCAAAAAATAATGGGAGTTTGAAGAAGAACAATTGTTATTAACCCCTTCATAAATCAAATGTGACAGCCTTACCTATGTGCTTGAGAAAAAAAGGAAAACAAACAGACCAGTATTTGTAATAGTCCTTTATTGTGCTCTTTTAAAGTAGACTAGTTAACTATGCTTATGATCCTCTTGTAAATAAATAAACACATTAAATTAGTAGCATATATGTTGCCCCACCCCTCTACAAAGTACATTAAATATAAGAAAATCAAAGAACAGTAAAGAATTCTATTTTTTTACAAGTCAACATATGTTACAGTTTACTCAAAACAGCAATGTTTTTACAAATTTTCTTTTTAACGTGTTGAATGTTATTCAATTTCCAATTTCAATTTCTCATCAGTGAGTACTCCCAAGAACCTAAATTCTGATACCATTTAAATTCAAGTTAATATTTTCAGGACAGGTTTGATTTGTGAATAACATAAATTTTGTTTTACTTACATTTAACGATAGTTTATTATTCATGAACCATTTTGGTCTATGTACCATTTCTTGCTCAACAGTTTTCATTAGTTTTCTAAGTTCCTACCAGAGACAAAAAAATTAGGCCATCAATGAAGAGAACAAAATGCAATATATTTGATGCATCACAGAGGTTATTTACATATAAAATAACAAATTTACACCCCAGCACAGATTCTTGAGCAGCCTTCCTTGACAGGAAAATGTGCTGTTCTCACAGCAACTCTGACCCAGGCATACATTCATTTTGGTGGATGCATTGGTACTGCTGCAGGACCTTGCAGGTGGCTACACTTCCCACCCAGGTGCTAAAAGATCGCTGTCCAACCAGGGTGTAGAGAAGGTTCACACCCGTTTAGCACAGCATCCATCAGCTGCCTAAAATCCTTTTTGCAGTGTTATTTTTCTATTTTTTTTTCTTATCATGGGGGAACCTCTCATTCCTCCTGGTCTCCCTGCCTCTGAATGTCTATCTGAACGCACAGCCTCAGAGGAATTTCAATACAGAGTGCAGCTGTCATCCGACATTGAAAACGTTTAAACAATTAGGTTTAATCTTTAATGAGCCCCTTTTAATTGAGACAATATCTGTGCTTTTACCTCTGATTTACAAGTTTAATAGATTCTTCTTTTTGAAATTTTTCCAAAATTTTGTTGCTTTGTCTCCATGGTTGCCACTACACTATGATAAAAAAACAACGATCAGCTGATCTATTTTTAATACACATTAACGTTCTTGAGGTGCTTTAATTTGACCATTTATGGTTGAATCTGGGCATTTATGGTTGAGGGCAGAACATGAGGCAGAACCTGGTACGCAAACATTCAGGTACAGCCGTGATCTGTAAAGAGAAATTGCGTGCATGCGCACACTGTTGTAAATCACTTTTATTTTATTTTTTTTGGTGTACGCCGTTTTAAAAATTTTGGCCGTCTCATACATTTCAAGCATGAACTCCATGCAATGTTTTATAAATCAGACCCCAGAGCTCTTTTCACACAGCGTTCTCACTATATCAGGCCAGAAGAGACCAAGTGGTCCTGAAGCTGCTGCTGTTCCTCTTTGCTGCTTCATCCAGACTGAACAGAGCAGCTCAGCATGGTACCAGTGGGTTCTGACAAACAGCAAGTCAGTGTGGCAGAACCAGCTGAGTAACACCAGCCTGTTGCTTAGAGCTCTGGGTTCCAGCAGGACACATCTGGAAAAACTCACCAACTTCCAGAACATTTCCTGGACCTTGATGACCAACATGTGTTCAACATTATTCATCCTAGAAAGAAGGACGGCTGATCAGACATTTATGGAAGAATCTTTATATTTAGTTTCTGTCTAAATACGACCCAGATCAACAGAACCAGATGGTGTCTCTATGTAAATAATAAATATGTTTTCTTTTGACAGGACTCCTAATAGACTGACACATAAACATCAACCAGAACCAGATCCCAGCTGTGTGTCCTTTAAAAGCGATGATTCAAAGGATCTTCTTATTTACTTCAAACCTTCTGGACCTGCGTCCTCAGAGAGGTGAGCTGTATCTAACTGCTGTAACTGTGGAAACTGAGTCAGTCTGAAATGTTTTTATTCCAACATGTGTTTAACGTGAGCTCAGCTCTTTTTCCCACATTTCTATGTTCATATGTGAAGCGGTGTGTGTTGGATGTTCTCCAGAACCACAGCAGTGAAAGTGGAAAGAATGGATGTTGTTGGAGGCGTCCTGGATGCTGCTACATCATGTTTAACAGCTCTGATCTGTTTGCTTTTGGGCCTCATTGATTAGTCGCCATCATTAAACACTTTTCTCTCTGGTTAAAGTCAAAGATTTAGTTTGGACTGGAGCTCACTCTGATTGGTTCTGTTCCATGTTGATGAGCTAACTGGACTGTTTAGTCCCTCTCCCATATTCATAGTGATTGAATCAAATCCAACATGGAACCAACTGGACTTCCTTTCTTTGTTCCTGAACCGTTTTGTCATCGTATCTGAAAGTCTTCCTCAGTTTTAGTGACTGAAGAGTTTCAGTTCTTCTCAGCTGGAGCTGGAACAATCACTGGGATCAGAACCAGAGACTTGGTGTTGTTCCCTCACAGGAGTTTAGAGCTGCAGCTGTTCTTCAGCTCTTAAATATCTCAATGGATTTATTACATTTCAGTTGAGCTTCAGACAAGTTAGCAGGACTGCAGCAACTCATTAAAATGGGTCCAGAAATGCTCTGGTCTAAATGCTTCTCTAGATTTTTCTTCAACAGCTTTATTGTTACTTTGGGAAACTAATACAATCCTGATTTCACTGCAAGGAATCATGTTGTGATATTTTAGCCAATCACCACCCCTAGTATGGACCGGTCTCCTCAGTCGGGGTCTGAGGTTCTGGAAATGACCCGTTACATTTCTTTAAGAGCCAAGAACAGAAACCCAGTTCCTCCCAGTGAGCTCTCAGATGTTCCAGTTGTATTTGCAGACAGAGGTTTGATCCGTTATCTCCAGAAATCAGCTGACCTGTTCTGATGAAAACACCTTCATGTCTTCATGTCTGGAGTGTTGATGCTGATCAGGAGGTTCTGCTGCTTCCTGGCTCCATGTCAGACTAACAGTGGATCACATTTCCACGACCCGCTGGGAAATAGCTGGTAGAGCCAGTCTGACCCATCAAGACTTGGTTCCTGTGTGCGTTGTGAGAGCAGTTCAGCAGGGAAGGAAAGCTTCATCATGTGGTTGGTGGAACCAAGCTGAGCTGAAGTGGACCATCAGAGGTTCTGCTAGTTCTTAGTGGATCAGCAGGAACATTAAACATCTCCAACTACCTGGATCCTCTGGTTCTCTGCTCACATCCAGATGTCCTTCATGGACCTTTCCCATCTGATTGTCTCTGTGTGGACAGATATAATGTGAGCTCACTGGCTTCCAGGAACCTACAGGATCCATTTTAAAATACTCACCATCACATCCAGGACAGAACCTTACATGGACACACAGCCACATATCTCAGACCTCCTCCAGGTCCACACCACCTCAGATCTAGTCATCAGAACCTGCTGGATGTCCCACACACTGTCCTGAAGACCTGTGTGGACAGAACCTTCACCTCCACTGTCTCCAAGCTCTGGGTCACTGTCCCCACCAGCATCAGATCTGCTGACAGTGTGGACAGTTTGAAGTCCCAGTTCAAGACCCACTTTTTAAAATGTCTACTGGGTGGTTCTGGTCTTCATCCTTTTATCTCATCTTCCTCTTTTCAACTTATTTGTATCGTGTTCATTTGATGCTCAGTTTTTCTGTTTTAAGGACTTTTACTGTGAAGCTCTTGGTGTTTTCATCTGTGAAAACTGCTGGATGAATATTTACTTCCTTCCTAATTGTTCTGGTTCCTCCACAGAGTGGACCAGCAGAACTCAGAGGTTCCCAGAGGTCCGTCTGCCCAGCAGCATCAAACCCAGCTGGACTCCATATTTATGGTCTGTACATGTACAACAACTACTTTTCCATTGGTTCTGTTCAGTCGTCTCCATGCTGGACTTTGTGGACCAGTGGACCGTCAGTCTGTCCAACATGGTTCTGATGTTTGGATCCATGATCTCAGTCTGATGTGTCCTTCATATATTATTCTGTTCCAGCTGCTGGAGGACAACATTGTCACTTTTGTGAAGAAGGAGCTGAAGAAGATCCAGAAGGTTCTGAGTCCAGATGACCCAGACTGCTCAGAGAGTCAGAGAGATGATGAGGAGGTGTTGGAAGGTGAGGACGAAGAGCAGAGGAGGAGCAGCAGAGAGGCACTGATGAAGATCACTGTGAACTTCCTGAGGAGGATGAAGCAGGAGGAGCTGGCTGACCGTCTGCAGAGCAGTAAGAGGATTTCTACAAAGATTTAACCTGATGGATAAATCACACATTTACTGATGTCTGAAGAGATGGAATCACATTTATTCACATCATCTTCAGAAGATCATTTGGTTTCCTTCCTGATTTCACTTTTTGTGTTAATTTAGAACAACTTCCTGCGGTTCAACATAAACTTAAATCTGGTCTGAAGGAGAAGTTCCAGTGTGTGTTTGAGGGGATCGCTAAAGCAGGAAGTCCAACCCTTCTGAACCAGATCTACACAGAGCTCTACATCACAGAGGGAGGGACTGGAGAGGTCAATGAGGAACATGAGGTCATACAGATTGAAACAGCATCCAGGAAACCACACAGACCAGAAACAACCATCAGACAAGAAGACATCTTTAAAGTCCCACCTGGAAGAGATCAACCAATCAGAACAGTGATGACAAAGGGAGTGGCTGGCATTGGGAAAACAGTCTTAACCCAGAAGTTCACTCTGGACTGGGCTGAAGACAAAGCCCACCAGAACATCCACTTCATATTTCCATTCACCTTCAGAGAGCTGAATGTGCTGAAAGAGAAAAAGTTCAGCTTGGTGGCGCTTGTTCATCACTTCTTTACTGAAACCAAAGGAATCTGCAGCTTTGAACACTTCCAGGTTCTGTTCATCTTTGATGGTCTAGATGAGAGTCGACTTCCTCTGGACTTCCAGAACCAGGAGATCCTGACTGATGCTACAGAGTCCACCTCAGTGGATGTTCTGCTGACAAACCTCATCAGGGGGAAACTGCTTCCCTCTGCTCTCCTCTGGATAACCACACGACCTGCAGCAGCCAATCAGATCCCTCCTGAGTGTGTTGGTATGGTGACAGATGTCAGAGGGTTCACTGACCCACAGAAGGAGGAGTACTTCAGGAAGAGATTCAGAGATAAAGAGCAGGCCAGGAGGATCATCTCCCACATGAAGACATCAAGAAGCCTCCACATCATGTGCCACATCCCAGTCTTCTGCTGGATCACTGCTACGGTTCTGGAGGACGTGTTGGAGACCAGAGAGGGAGGAGAGCTGCCCAGCACCCTGACTGAGATGTACATCCACTTCCTGGTGGTCCAGACCAAAGTGAAGAAGGTCAAGTATGATGGAGGAGCTGAAACAGATCCACACTGGAGTCCAGAGAGCATGAAGATGATTGAGTCTCTGGGAAAACTGGCTTTTGATCAGCTGCAGAAAGGAAACCTGATCTTCTATGAATCAGACCTGACAGAGTGTGGCATCGATATCAGAGCAGCCTCAGTGTACTCAGGATTGTTCACACAGATCTTTAGAGAGGAGAGAGGGCTGTACCAGGACAAGGTGTTCTGCTTCGTCCATCTGAGTCTTCAGGAGTTTCTGGCTGCTCTTCATGTTCATCGGATCTTCATCACCTCTGGTGTCAACCTGATGGGAGAAACGCAAACATCTTGGTGGTCTTCCTTTTTTAAATCTAAACTAAAGTGTCTTCACCAGACAGCTGTTGATAAGGCCTTACAGAGTCCAAATGGACACCTGGACTTGTTCCTCCGGTTCCTCCTGGGACTTTCACTGCAGACCAATCAGAGACTCCTACAAGGTCTGGTGACACAAACAGGAAGTAGCTCACTGACCAATCAGGAAACAGTTCAGTACATCAAGGAGCAGATCAGTGAGAATGTGTCTGCAGAGAAAAGCATCAATCTGTTCCACTGTCTGAATGAACTGAATGATCGTTCTCTAGTGGAGGAGATCCAACAGTCTCTGAGTTCAGGACGTCTCTCCACAGATAAACTGTCTCCTGCTCAGTGGTCAGCTCTGGGTTTCATCTTAGTGTCATCAGCAGAAGATCTGGATGTGTTTGACCTGAAGAAATACTCTGCTTCAGAGGAGGTTCTTCTGAGGCTGCTGCCAGTGGTTAAAGCTTCCAACAAAGCTTTGTAAGGACACAGATTGTTGCTGCTTTTATTTCTGATAGTGAGAAATCAGCTAATGATGTAAACATTGATTCATGTTGCTTCAGTTTATTTGTTATAAACCAGTTCACTATAAGGATCAGCATAAAGACGTATAAAATCAGAGAGATCCATCAATCTTTCCAAGGAGAACATTGGTGACTGTAAAGAAATCAACAATATTTCTAATGAATTGTTTAATAGCAGATGTTTCTCCCTGTCTCCTCAGACTGAGTGGCTGTAATCTCTCAGAGAGAAGCTGTGAAGCTCTGTCCTCAGTTCTCAGCTCCCAGTCCTCCAGTCTCAGAGAACTGGACCTGAGTAACAACAACCTGCAGGATTCAGGAGTGAAGCTTCTCTCTGCTGGACTGGAGAGTCCAAACTGCAGACTGGAAACTCTCAGGTACAAAGTTCTCCATCCTGTTAAAACCAGATCTCTATCCATTACCTACTAAAACATGATGGAAATGTTAGTTCAATGATAGATTTGTCAGCCTTTCTTGTCTGGCCTTTATTCCCTATAAATAGAAACACAGACTCATCATGTAGGTGTGGTTCTCAGATGTTTTATATCTGCCCCCGTTGAAGAATGGCCCTCCATCTCCATCACTATTCTCAAAGGTTTTCTTTTGTGAACGCTTTAAACAATGAAATATATTCAGGACCCCAATCCCAACAAAATGTGTCAGAATTATAACTTTTGTAGCTTTCTGTGTTAATGCATTAAATAATAATAATAATAGAATTGTCCTGCCTTTTGTTAAATTACAGCAATATAGTCATGGCGTGAATAAATGACATTAATAAGACAATAAATAAGTTCATGGTTTGAATAAGTCCAAGTAAATTCATGCTACAAACAGTTAAAAAGGTTTTGCGTTTGATATTTAATCAGAAAGAGACAATTCACCTTCGTCAGATTTGTATGTGTATTACGTGAGATAATGAGTGCTCTTAACTTAAAAATATCTTTGATGTATTTTCTCTAGGAAAAACAGGGTTTTAGCAAGTAAGGTAGAAAAAAACTGCTCGTGTTGAAGTTAAAATATATTGTACACGCTTCCGACTTGGAAAACATTCTTCTTTGTGAGTGTTACTTTGCTCAGAAAGCTCTTGAATTTGTTTTGAAAGTATTTTGGGATAAAGAATAGATTAAATGTCTCCCCGATTTATTTGTGCTCAAGCTAAGCTAGCTGAGTGTGAAATTTACTGGTTATACTCAGACATGGATGATAAAATATTTAGTTTTGTATTCTGTATATTTCAGTTAGAATAAAACCAAATTTATGAATAAAGGTTCTTCAGAGAACTCAAAAAAATCAAGCCTTGTGTGGAGACCTTTTCCATATTGTTCATTGGCTGTCAAGCTTCACCTGTTGTGCCGACAGCACAATAATAATAATAATAATAATAATAATAATAATAATAATAATAATAATAATAATAATAATAATAATAATAATAATGATAATGATAATAATAATAATACATCAAACTTATATAGCACTTTTTGGGCACTCAAAGATGCTTTACAAAACAATTTTTTGTAAAGCGAGTTCCTGATGGTTTGGGGCAGCAGCAGTGAAATTTTGATCACCTAAGGCCGTTGATCTGAAGATTACCCAGAATCCATTTTAAAATTTAAATACATTATATTAAAATGGTTTCTAACAGCTATAATATTTCAACATTGCAGGACTTTTTAACTATATAATATCAACAAGTATTTAAAAGTTTTTTAGTCCGACTTGCACCTGCAGTTAAAACAAAGGTTGTGGCGCAACAAAGAACCCTAATAATTAAAGATCAATGTTTCGACTCACATTGGTTGCATGCATTTGGTGGTCCTATTACAGAGTAACAGTAATCTTACTGTTTAGTTCCTAGATTTCAGTAGGTGACACCACAAGGGGGCGCCTATTCCCTTTTCTTTCAGTAGTGAATGATCCAGTACGAGTAATGCCATGTTGTTTTGAGAGGAAAAGAAATGACGTGATGCTTAAGTTTTTTTTATTGAATTTATCAAACATTTACAACTTAGACTTCGGCTCTTATCAAAACATCTGTAACAAACATACATGATTAAATATCTCCCACATTTTTCAACTATTTCAAAATAAAAAAAACAGGAAATTTTAGAACATTTTAATATAATATAGAAATATAAACAAACAGTAAAATAAACCAGTTATTAACTGTGGTTAATAACTGTTATTAACCAAACAGTTATTAACCACTAAGTGGTTCGAGGGTTGCCGCCGCGACATGCACCGACAACCTTGTGGCCACAGCTCTGACTAGCCGCCTCAACAATAGAGGCGCGGAACATGGTCCATTCAGACTCGATGTCCCCCGCCTCCCTCGGGACGTGTTTAAAGTTCTCCCGGAGGTGGGAGTTAAAGCTCCGCCTCACAGGGGACTCTGCCAGATGTTCCCAGCAAACCCTCACAGTGCGTTTGGGCCTGCCAGGTCTGACCGGCTTCCTCCCCCACCATCGGAGCCAACTCACCACCAGGTAGTGGTCGGTGGAGAGCTCCCCCCCTCTCTTCACCCGAGTGTCCAAGACATGCGGCCGCAGATCAGATGAAACAACAACAAAGTCGATCATTGAACTGCGACCTAGGGTGTCCTGGTGCCAAGAGCACACACCCTTATGCTTGAACATGGTGTTTGTGATGGACAATCCATGACGAGCACAGAAGTCCAACAACTGCTGTTTGGCGCATAAGCACAATCAATAGTCAGAACCCGTCCCCACACACGTATGTGGAGGGCTGTGCTCGTTCACCGGACTAAACCCCAATTTACAGGCATCAAGATGAACATTCCCTTCCATCAATCATTAGACAATTAATTGTATTATATTCTTGTCTACATTTTTCTAAGTTGCAGAAGAAGGCAGTATTTTTAACACATTAAGGACAATTTGCTATCATTGCTTCATACACATAATCTAGGATTGCATTAGATACCAGTCAATAAACAATAGATGATCTACTTTTACCATCACTATTTAACTTAACTATTTAGCGTTGTTACGCTATTACAACTGTTTGATTATGAAGATGATTATTACTTATATTTCCCAATTATAATTTAATAATATATGATTCAAGATCAAAGGATAGCAATAATGAAAATTATTTCAAATGGTTGTGCTCAAGGGCTATGAGCCTGTAATGATTAGCACTAACCAATTGTCTAACCAATTGTTGATTGGTTTAGACTTGTCCACCAAATGTTGACAGCTTTAATTATAATTGCAATTGGAGTTTTAACCATTATTCCTTCATCACAAGCCAATGAAAATGTCTCAGTATATTCAGTTATTAACTCAAAAGGAGATAATTTGATAACTCATAGAGACAAATCAATATCAAAATAATCACAAACACAATTTCGCTGGTTAATAAATTGATAACTCCCTGTTACAGTAATTATTCTCCTTGATAAAATACTAGAAAACACTACTTATACTTAATAAAATATGGAAAAGAAAACAAATGAAAATAAAAGTCAGTCAAATTTGTTTCAGAGGTAGCAATTTGTGATCAATTCACATTTGATTAGGAATCTTATTGACATCAACATTTACTATCACAATCCAGACGTCCACACTTTGAGGTAACAGCATTGAAAGAATTCTGGCTAAATAGCTCTGAGGTAGTAAAGCTGGTATACCCAAACAGGCCTGGGGCTAAGATAGGGAATGCTTCTGGCAAAAATAGCCGCTAGCAGTGTTAGTTCATTCATAGTTAGCTTCTAACTTTCTTTAGTTCGGCTTCAAGGTGGAGCTTGGCTAACTATAGCTAGTCAGTTAATGCTACAACAGCGTGCAGCTAAGAGCCTCCACCCTACTCGGTGTCCTGCACAAGATGGCCACTCTGAAACTTATGGTCTCAAGCCCATACGTCAAATGCGCAAGATGGCGGCTCCGAGATCACAGGCTAACTCACTAGCCTATCGTGAAGGCGGGTTTTGAACAAAGAGCAGTAACCAGTCAAGACTAACGCTTCGACAAACCACGGGAAACCAGAAAGGCCTGACACGGAAAGCCACGGAAGAACTATGAAAAGAGTTTTAACTTAGCCGATCGGCAATTTGATCTTTGGATAGTCACCGTCTCCATGGTGATGGGAAGCTGTAGGCGGCCCAAGAAGTTGCTGTCCCAACTGTGTTGCATGCTGGGACCCAATGTCTGTTCTCATCTGCTTTTTCACTTAAAGCTTTGCCAGGACATCTGGAAAAGCAGATGGCAACTCCTGCCAAACGGTTAGTCCCATGACTGAAGAGAATTTTATATCTCCGTTGTTGTCACAAGAACTTTGCATCTGTCCAAGTAGGAGTTTCTTGTAAAACGGTACAGTGAGCTTGTTGACCTTTACGAAACAAAAAACAACAATTTGTTAAAAAATAAGTTTTTATCTGAAAAATAGAACACATGGACAAGTCTAGAAAACATTAGGAAAGTGGAAAAGACCTTGAGGACAAGGTCCCTTTAACCAAAATGTCCATTATCTTCCATAAGCTTTCTAGGCTGATTTTGAGTCCACACCTGGAACATACCCCATGATACGTCAACCTTCAATAAACCCAAAAGGGCCCCTAAAGCCCACAGCTTTGCCTTCTTTCCATGCTCTTTCAATTTTTGGCCACATTGCTTGTCATGTTTTTCAGTCTTTGGGAGTCAAATCTTCATAGAAGCAAATTCCTTCTTCTTTGCACACTGGAGAAGTTTTTGTTCTCCTCCTGATCTTGTCTCTCACTGGCTGTTTCACAAAGAGAGAGATTATTTGTTGGTTAATGGTCTGAGGATCACAACCACCTAGCCTCCCACTAGTAATGGAACCTGCTGTACCCCGGCGTTATTTATGTATGTTTGAAATAAAATAAAGGTTTACAATCAGAAAAGTAACAAAAAAAACTGTAGCAAGCAGCAGGAGAGATCAGAATAGAGAGAGATGAAGCAGCGCTATCAAAGCAGAGCTGGAAGATGAATAAGTGAGAGCAAAGCCCTGGATGTCATGAAGGAAGATATTTAGATGTCTTTTAAAACCGATGCAATAACTGCGACATTTGAATTACGTATTTTGTTTAAAACAATGATATTAGTTTTTATTGTATCCCATATATTCACTACTCGCTTCACCATGACCTGACAATGAGTCAAAAGAAAAAGGCAGAAAAGATTATTTGTACACAAGCAACACCATGACTGCTCAACTACGCTCAGGCAGGACCCAAGTTGCTTATTTGGGCTTGACTTTCTTTCTAAGTGAAACCCTTTAAATATCTCCCAGTGTCCCACAGTAAAGCAAAACGAGTGGTAGATAGTTTGTCCTTTCCATGTTCCTGTTTCCTGTTCATCGCACCCACCAGAGTTGACTCAGTACATGGCAAACACACGCAGGCCAGAGCCCAGAAGGAAAGGGAAACTAGTGATGAGACAAAAAGAGAATGAGATGCAGTTAGTTGGGAAAATATAGGAAAAGGTTGAATAAAGAATGAAAGAAAAAGAGAGCACACAAAGACTGGATCTGACCTCAGATGGGAGATTTATCAAAGGCATTCTGCTGATTCTGCAAGTGTGAAATATGTGCTCACCATACGCTGGTAATGCCACTGATCCAAACCACTGCTTTATTCTTTATCTCAGATTCAATTCTTGACTCCATCGATGAGATAAAGATACCTAAACACCAGAACAATGGTGCCACTGGGACCACCAGTTTATCTTGGGTGTTTTAGGTCCAGTTTGAAGTTTGCTTAAAGCCAGAACCTTCTGCAGAGTTTGTGTCAGTTTGCAGAGTTTCCATCCCAGTGGAGCTAGTCAGGATTCATCTGTTTAAATATATCAGATGTTACTTTTTATTACCTACGGAACAAAATAGAGTTTGATTTCTATTTTATATTTATTGAAACCAGCTGAGCAGCAGCTTTTTAAGCACTACTTTTTCATGGTAACATCATGTGTTGAATTGTGTGTCTGCAGCTTGTCAGGCTGTCTGGTCTCAAAGGAAGGCTGTGCTTCTCTGGTATCAGCTCTGAGCTCCAACCCCTCCCATCTGAAAGAGTTGGACCTGAGCTACAATCATCCAGGAGACTCAGGAGTGAGGCTGCTGTCGGCTGGACTGAAGGATCCACACTGGAGACTGGAAGCTCTCAGGTATTGGAGGAATAAATGTATAGAGGTACTTTATGACAAAGTTTGATCCGACTTATTACCCCAGATGAAAAATTTAACCCCCTACAAATAATTTTCAAAATGCCGTTTACATGCCATTTAATAAAATGACAATGTTTGGACTGATTAATGACCCAGGTGATAAATCAAAGCCTCCTTTATTGAACCCCCTCCTCCATCCCTCTCCTACACCTCTTATCACTTCCAGTCAGAATAATTGTGTAGTTAATTTAAATAGGTCTATAGACTAATTAGGAATAGTTTAATTTAGTGTCCCACATTCGGAAGATTCAAGATGATGATACAAATCCAGGCAGGCTCAGCATGATGGTCTGTTCTCCCAGAAATAGTGGAAAGCTGTGGGCTGACTTTGGGCAAGGTTGGAGCAGAAAGACTTGAAATACAAAGATCACTGATCATAATCTTAAGGGTATGTAAATTAAAATGGCTGCTATAGAACAGTGGTGTTCTGAAGACAGGAATGAAGTGCAGTTTTCAGGTTTGAGTCATGTTAGCAGAGATGTAAAATTGGTGTTTCTGGAAGCAGTGAGGATCTTTAGAAGCCGAGTTTTGGAAGCAGTCTATGTGGTATTTCTTGACAGTGTGTCCTTAAGATGATTTGTTAAGTAGGTTTGTTGTTCTGGCTCATGTTAGCTGACAGCAGATATAGCTAACTAAGCTTTTTCCCTTCAGTTGGTGACTCTGATCATGTTTAGTTGCCTTGTTTGCTTGATCTCCACATTATCAGTGATTGAAGCACAAGAGTGGAAGAAGATAAAACAGTTTTCATTTGTTCCCAGATCTAGTTTGGGCTCCAGACAGCATGTGTCTATAATGATTTGTGTGATCTACTAATATGAGAGGTTGTGATTACATCAGATTATAATTTGTGTTTTTATTAGTTTATTATAGTTTGTAGAACCACACACATACAGAGACCTAAATCTTCTTATTAAGGAAATCAGAACGCATCACTTGGCCTGGTCATTGGATCTGGGGTCATTTAGGCATTTAACCAATTCGTTTTTCTGCATTTCAAGGCTGCAGTGAGGAGCAGATTAAAGAGGTAGAACTTTGTTGGTCCCTCTGACCCGTCTGAGGTGAGACCCAACAATGCAGAACTGGGTTCTGGTGATATGTTGGCTTTAAAAGCTGCTTTGAAGCCTCTGATCGATCCATTCAGAACACATCCAGCTTGGAACAGAACCAGAACACATGGCTGTGATCTGCTATGTGGGTTCTGCAGGTTCTCCAGCATAAACTGGGTTATTTGGGTCCATCTTTGCTGTAATTCCTAGAGTTCTAAAGAACCTCATCATTATTCTCCACTTAAACTCCCTCCATGTGTCTGAATTTGTAGTCAGATGAGCTTCAGTGCAGATTGTCTCCCAGTCATCTTCAGAACAAACTGGGCCCGGTTCTTCCTCCCATCTCTGCTGAATTGCTCCAGAGTTCTGCTGCTTCATGGACCCAAAAATCCTGTAGAAGATCCAAGATATTTCTTTGCTGCTCTTCCTACCTGGACATCAATCAGAGCTTCTCAATGGGAGCTGGAGCTCTGATTTTACTCCTGATGTGACATCAGGGAGGATCTGAGCTGAGAGCATCTAAAATGATCATTGTTGGCAGTTTATCTTCACTTTTAAGTCCTTTAAATGTTTTAAACTGGCCGTTAGCAAATAGTTGATGAATGTAATGAAGTTTATATTCTGCCCATTTTTAAACTATTATCCGGGTTATTTGGAGCAAAGGACTTCATGTATCCAGTAGATGACAGGGAGAGATGGAGGTTGATGTTCCAACGTTTTCTGGATCTTGGTCCCTAGTTGAAGTGTTCTGCTTGTCCCTTCTGTTGTCTCCTTAAACTGATAGTCTAGATCCGACAGGATGTGCAGGGGTACGGTACCTGAGCTCTGCTCAATATGAAGCCAGAGCGTATCTCCATCATTCATGATCCAAGTCATGATGGATTTAATTCATGCAGCAACAATTCAACTCTTTCTGAAAACTAATGAGACATAAAACAATGGAGGTTTTTACCATCCAGACCTTCAGAACCAGTTCAGCTCAATAATTCAGTTGTTTCTATGGAAGATGAACAGATTGGATCTGAAATAATAAAATTATTCACTTCTAACTGATGTTCCAGCAGATCTCTAGAAAATGGAGCTGCAGCTCTCAGATATTTTAGTCATCATGTATTCTATCAATTAATCCACTGATTAAAGCAGTAATCTCAGAGACATGTGCTCCTCCAGAGGTTCCCAAGGCTTGTTCCTGGAAGCTCCTACTTGGACCTCCAATCCAGGCTCCGCCCCCTTTAGAGAAGATCTTTGCATAGATGAAGCTAAGAGTCACCTTGATGCTGCAGACCTTTGTTCAGGGAGGAGATGTCAGGATGTTTGGGACAGTCTGCGCCAGGCTTTAGATGTTCTCCTCATGAGGAGCTGAAGTGGGTGTGTCCAAATGTTGGACTGGTCTTTCTCAGTGGAGGACAATGTGTGTCTGAGAGACATGTAATGTCTATGTTTGCTGCTGAAAGAGACTGATGGTCTGACCCCCCTCCTCCTTTCAGGGTGGAGCCTGCTGGAGTCCGATGGTTAACACCAGGTCTGAGGAAGTGTAAGTGTGTTTTTCATTTGATTCATGACAACAAAGCAGCTCACATTCAACCATCTTCAAACTGTCCATCACTCATTCAGGAGTCATCATCAAAGTGTCAATAAATGATCAATAACTGCAGCTGGATTGTCTTTGTTCTCTCCATCAGATTCCTGTCAACTCACATTCGACACAAACACAGTGAGCAGAAAACTCAAACTGTCTGAAGACAACAGGAAGGTGACATATGTGGAGGAGCTTCAGTCATATCCTGACCATCCAGACAGATTTGATCAGCCTCAGCTGCTGTGTAGAGATGGTCTGACTGGTCGCTGTTACTGGGAGGTCGAGTGGACAGGACATGTTGAGATATCAGTGAGTTACAGAAGAATCAGGAGGAAAGGAGGCGGTGATGACAGTTGGCTTGGAAGGAATGATCCGTCCTGGAGTCTGAGATGCTCTGATGGTCGTTACTCTGCCTGGCACAATGACAGAGGAACATCTATCTCCTCCTCCTCCATCTCCAACAGAGTAGCAGTATATGTGGACTATCCTGCTGGTATTCTGTCTTTCTACAGAGTCTCCTCTGACTCACTGATCCACCTCCACACCTTCAACACCACATTCACTGAACCTCTGCTTCCTGGCTTTGGGGTCGGTTCTACTTCCTCAGTGATTTTGTGCTGATTGAGTCTAAAGAGTCTCCTGTCAGAGAAAGCCTCTCCCTGTTGAACAGATAGTTCAGTCTGTTCATGTCTGTCTCTTTCACTCAGAAACACGTTTTCACATCCATGGATTCAATCTGTTTCTTTGTGAAACTCTTCTAAATGATTCTTTGGAAACTTTTTCCTCTTCCAGTCCTTTAAAGATGGAAGCTGGGATTATTCCAGGATCCACATGTTGTTTTTCTGCCTGTTTCCAGTTTTTCTCAATCTCTGGACATTATCTGTTTCTGTCGGCTCCTATTTTTCTAAACACTTTTTAGATTCAAATGGTACATCTTCCTTTGGTATAATTGCAGTTCTGTAAGGTCTTCTCCAACCGGAGCCAGCACATTACCAACGCAATCGTTTTAAGGAGATCGAAAAGAAAAGAGCCACATTTTTGGCAATGGCGTTTTGTGAGGCAGCAACATCTATACAGAAAAACGTGTGGGTGCGGAGTAAAAGCCAGGAATGGTGAGATAGTGATGTGAGCCGCTTTACTGATACGGACTTCATTCATAATTTTTGAATGACAAAGCCAACCTTTATGTGCATCTGAACAGATGTCTTTAGCGCTCTCACATAAAAACACACATCTTCGGCGGCCAGAGCAGCAAGTAAACGCGTTGCCATGGGGCTGTATTGGCTTGCAACAGGTGTTTGTTACCGCACCATAACCAACTTTTTTTTTTTAGCCAACCTCTTTGGCATAGCCAGGTCCACCGTTAGTGACGTTTGTCAAGTATCAATGACATGTAGGTCGGATAAATGCGACCGTGCCGTACAGATACAGGTCGCATTTGAAAAGATCAGATACGTATCGGATTCAGGACCACATATCCAAGCGACCCGAGTCGCATTTGAAAAAATATGATCTGTGTTGTTCAGACTGTCAAGATCAGATACAGGTCGCATATGGGCAAAAAAATCGGAATTGGGTCACGTCAGGCTGCAGTGTGAACATAGCCTTTGTCGTTCCACATGTACCTATTATTGTTATGTTTTCCAGCATTATGGGAACAATTAGGGCTGGACGATATAGAAAAAAAGCTTATCGATAAAAAAAAAAAATTATATTGATCGATATCGATAATTATTGAAAATATTTAAACCCATATTTTATGTACAGCTCTGCCTGGACATTTTATGATACCGCTAAATGATTTAATTTTAATAAAAAACACAAACACATAATTCCAATTAAATCTTTATTTAACCAACTTTTTTAACCATAACAGAATTTTTTTAAAGAAAAATAACTTAAAGTCTAACTCTTGGACTGAACGTATTTTTTTGCCAAATGCATTCAAATAGTCACCAGAGTAAAGAAATGTATATTATATGTGAATTATGTGCGCCGTTTGGAAGTAATTTCGATAAAACTTGCTGTATAAGCGAAAGTGCCCGACAATTCTGCATTCGGGCTTTTTCGGAATGTGACGTCACAGACAGAACTAGTACCGTGCATCAGGCTGCTAATACTACGTCTTTCGCTACCGATTTGTTAAATTTAATTAATAACTCTTACTCTACGTACAAAAAAATTATAAAAAAAAATGTCTGATACATCTTCAAACTCCCCCTCAAGCATCGGCGACTCCGATACAGAATATATATACGAAGAAACGGAGTTTGAACAAGGTGAACCTGAGGAGACTATATCTAACACTGCCCAACATATAGAGCCCATGCTCCATTGTAAGTACCCCTCAAAATCCTCGCTCGTGAAGTGTGAATTGCATAAAACACTTTTGTCACAGCCGGCAATCCAGCCCTTTCGCGTTTCTTTTACGAATTGATCCCATTTCTTTCGGACCTTTTAATCCTTCGGCCAAGTATGTAGCGCTACTTTCTGTCCTGCACTAGACCGCGGTGAAGTTGGCTTGACATTGGACATTCAAGCTCCGCGGAGTCAGTGGAGCACTCTTGAGAAACAAAAATCAAATCAGATTTGTTGACGGTCCCACCGCCTATGGGAGAAGGGAGCAGCAGAGAGAGCTGGCCGAAATCGGAGTCCTTCAAACGGATCAACCGTGAGCTAGATCCTGCTGACTCCGCGGAGCTTGAATGTCCAATGTCAAACCAACTTCACCGCGGTCTGCACTACAGCCACCAACTACGGCGATTTTTGTTTAATATACGTACATGTACAATCTATGCAAACCCTCTGGCATGAGTCTGTGAAAAGGATTAATAGGACAAAAACACCGAAATAATACTTAGTGAACAATTGTAGGTGTTACATGCCTGCAGGCTGTTTGTTTCTCTTTCCCCTCCCCCTTTGTCTCTTCACAGGTACTAGGGAAAGCTGGTGTCGATCTCCCTTGATTGATTCTCACCAACCATGGGCCAATCAGTGCTTAAACACCAGTAAGACCAAGGAGATGGTGATCGACTTCAGGAGAAGACCCCCACCTCACTCACCTGTGAACATCCAGGGGCAGGACATAGAAACTGTGGAGAGTTTCAAATACCTGGGTGTTCATGTCAACAATAAGCTGGACTGGACACATAACACCGACGCCCTGTATAAGAAGGGCCAGAGCCGGCTCCACCTCCTGAGGAGGCTGAGGTCCTTTGGAGTGAGCCGGCCTCTGCTAAAAACCTTCTATGACTCTGTGGTGGCCTCAGCCCTCCTCTATGCTGTCGTCTGCTGGGCTCCTGGCAGCACAGAGCGGGACAGAAAGAGGCTGAATAAGCTGGTGAGGAAGGCCACTTCTGTCCTGGGCTGCCCTCTGGACTCTGTGGAGGAAGTGGCTGAGAGGAGGGTGTTGTCCAAGTTCACATCCATCATGGACAACACCTTCCACCCCCTGCACCAGACTGTAGAGGAGCTGAGCAGCTCCTTTAGTGCAAGACCTAGACATCCTGTCTGTAAAAAGGAGCGCTACCGCAGGTCATTTATTCCTGCTGCTATCAGACTTTACAATGCTGCACTGTAACTGCAACTGTGACCATAACTGTAATAATTAATGTGCAATAACCAAGGTGCAATAATCTATTTAATACACTGTCCTACAACCCGTGCAATAATCCTGATGTAGTGACTTCTGCTGCTATCACCACCTGAACATAAGTCAGCCCACATGTATGTATGTACAAATGTTTACAATGTATATGCACATATATACGCGTAGGTGCGTATGTAAGTAGGCGCATAGATATATGTATATATTTAAGTATATAGATATGTTTATATATATATATATATATATATATATATATATATATATATATATATATATATATATATATATATATATATATATATATATATATATATATATATATATAGACCACTAAGAATGTAAATGAGACATCATATGCCCATTCCTATTTCCTTTTTTATATTTTTTGGTATTCTTTTTGATCCATTGTAGATATGAAGATTCACTGTATATAACTGAATGCACCTTCCCTACTCTGCACCTTCTTGTATGAGCCGATGTGACGAGTGAATTTCTCCATTGTGAGATCAATAAAGACTATCTTATCTTATCTTATCTTATCTTATCATCCAGGGAGGCCTTATTTAAGCAGCCCAGCTGGGGAGAGCTAGAGATCCAACTGGCTTTGTTACCTGACGCTTGTATTGTTGCTCTTTGTGTGAAGGTTTGTGGTGGGAGTTAGAGGGTGAGGTAAGTTTGGGGTACCCTGTACATTTCATCACGTAGGTGTTTGTTTTTCTGTTAGATACAGTAGGCAAGTAGGTGGGTGCCACCCATGTAAAGTTTTGGTGGAAACTTTTGTTAGATTAGATAGGCAGGGTTTTTTTTTGTTTTCTTTTTGTTTCTTTAGCCCAGACGGTAGTTAGGCACTGTTTTGTTGTATTATTTTCTTTGATTTGGCACCACCTAACCACCCCTTTCTCCCCCACAGTTTGTGTGAGCCTTCTGGGGATTTTTGTCATCAATAAATCCCTCCTTTTTACAACATTCACCTGGACTCTGTCAAATTGTTGTGGTTGTCGTGTTACTCCCCTCCTCACAAAAAAAAAAGGGGGGGCGTAACAACGGAGCACTCTTGAGAAACAAAAATCAAATCAGATTTGTTGACGGTCCCACCGCGTATGGGAGAAGGGAGCAGCAGAGAGACGCTGGCCGAAATCGGAGTCCTTCAACCGGATCAACCGTGAGCTAGATCCTGCTGACTCCGCGGAGCTTGAATGTCCAATGTCAAACCAACTTCACCGCGGTCTGCACTACAGCCACCAACTACGGCGATTTTTGTTTAATATACGTACATGTACAATGTATGCAAACCCTCTGACATGAGTCTGTGAAAAGGATTAATAGGACAAAAACACCGAAATAATACTTAGTGAACAATTGTAGGTTAAAACAGTTTTAACCTACCGGGCGGCTCGTCCTCTCTGCTGAAGCGCTGTGTGTCCGCTGTGTCTCCGCTTTCTGATGTTAAACAAACATGTCTGAACATCCATCCATCCATTTTCTGACCCGCTTAATCCCTCATGGGGTCGCGGGGGTTGCTGGTGTCTGTCCCGATATAAAATAATTCTTAGCTGTCCAGTGGTTTCATGCTTCCATGCTCTCGTGTGTACTGGCTGGCGTGTTTATAAGGCAGCTGTATATGTCGCCGCACAGAAGCCGTGGCCAGCATTTCACAGACTCGCTCCGTCCCTTCAGGCTTTTGCTGTATAAATCTGGCAATATGATACCATCAACCATCAACTTACTCTTAAAATGATCTTGTGATACGTTATCTAAAGAAGAAAAATACGCCGAGAAGTCGTCAGTTTCCTTCCAGTCCGGCGCGCATGCGCGAAAAACCCGGATGAAAACAATAGCAGTAATCTGTTCTATAAGCGACACTAGAAGGCATATTATTGTGGACTTAGTTTGGCGATTTTTTTTAAAAAGCGCTTGCTCAAAGTAGACGTGGATCAGCAGATTTGGTGTGTGAAAGAAGATACTGGAAAACTTGCATATATCCTTGTTCGCCGTACCGGTTGTACAACGTAAACGCCTGTGTGTTTCTATGCAAGTTTGCTGCGCGCATTCTCGGTGTTCTTGAACTGACGTCACACGTCGGAAATGGCCGATCGTAAACGAAGACAGCATCAAATTCGGAATACCAAAATCGGTGTATAAAATGCGCAATATTTAATATTTAAACTTAATTTGAACACTTTTGACACATGAATATTCAAAGTTTACCTTGTTCTGGAAGTTATTCAACGGTTTTCAGGATTTTTTTTTCAGTCCAAGAGTTAGACTTTAAGAGACCTGAGTTATGTTATTAAATAATGACTAAGAATAAACTAAAGTGACCAGTAAAATGACCAAAATAAATATACCAAATTGATAAATAAAATAGCCTGTTTAGGTGGGAATAGTACACTAATTACTTCTCAGGTTTCATAATTGAGAGGCTGACGCAGGGCTGAGGTCCGAGGTTGTGGCGTGGGAAGACACAGACTGCAGCTCATTTTGCACTGATTCTCTGCACTAGTTGCACAATTTAGGGAGCGCTGTTAGAGAAAAACTTGCGGCCCGGAACTTTATATCGCGGATCAAGAGTGGCAGGTAGTCATTTGAAGCCAGGTTTTTCAGCTGCAGACAACCGCAGCGTATCCATCACTATGAAGCACGTTACTGCATGCGTGATGTCCTTACGCCGCCAGGACGCTTTGTCATTTTATCACAAAGAAGGTAGCCCAGTTTAGCTGCTGTACCTGCTTTGTTTTGGAAGAACTTCCAGAAGATTTCTCCGACGACGACGCGGAGCGGCGGCGGGGCTGCACAGCTCGCCTTGCTGCGGGTGTGAGCGGCTTACGTGATGAAACAAGTTGGTTGTGTTACCAGAATCTGTTTTTACTGGTTCCTTGCAAGTTTTACAAATCACTGGTTTGTTTCTGTCAGACTGGCAAACTAGTAAAACCCCGTTTTGGGAACGTTTGCTCCGCCGCTCCTTGCTGCGACATATTCACCTGCTCTGTGTTGTGGTTTGAGAGGGCGGTGCTTTGTGACGGCGTGCCTGGGTCCGCGATTACGATTGGTCGAGAGGAAGTAGTGACTGTAGCATCAACTAATATGATAGGCTGAAAGGAAGGAAGGAAAACTGTTTTTTATCGAACTTTTATCGGCCTGTTTTTTTCCTATCGCGCCACACGTCTATAGATCGATATATATTGTTATTGAATTATCGTCCAGCCCTAGGAACAATCAGGAAGCAGAAACAGCTGATCATGTGAGGTAAATGTTTCCCACCTCAGAACTGATTCGACAAATGTTTCCTTCTCTTTAGCGCATTTACAGTTTTTTGAAAAAGAGCGTAAAAAATTAATACAAAATTAAAAAGTTGTTAATTTGAATTCTGCCTTTCCATTAACCTGTTCTAATGTGATATTTCAAAATGTTAATTAAAAAGGTTGATGGAAACATGGCTTTTGTCTCAGAGGAGAGGGAGGGCGTTTCTCTGTTCAGATTTTCTTCTTCTGGCTGTCTCCTCTCAGGACTGTTTCTCCTTTCCTCTGCCAACTCACTCCCCACAACACGCTCTCTCGCTTTTTGTCAATCTGAATATGATATTAAAATAAAAATAAAGTACTTTTACAGATAAAGATTTTACCACTTTTGTTAAAATTGCAGTGGATTTTTCTTTGTGAGGCATGTTCACTCTGGTGTCTGTTATCTGTTGCAGGTGATTTTATTTTACATTAGTTGCTTGCTTTTCTCAGCTGATTATTAAGTTTGAGCATTTGCTTTGTTATAAATATTCTATTGGGCAAATTGGCTTGTGAAATTTGAATGTCATTGCATTTTGCTTGAATTCTTTAAAAAAGTCCCTAAGTCTTCTTGAAACGCATTTGGAATATTGGTGTGTGAGGGCTTAATCAAGACAAAGTCACAGCTGCACCTTCAAGTAAGTGGGGAAAGGATTTGTTATGGGTTAGAGATGCGCCATCATCATACGTGGGTAAGTGCTGTGAATCCACCACTCCCCCTTAAATTGTGCTGGCAGTAAAAAATATTGTAGACGTAATAAAAAAGGTTGTAAGTACGCTGTGAGCTTCTAAATTGCAGACCTTTTAGATGATACTGTTGGTTGTAGAACTACATTTTATATTCAACGCTTTATTGATAAGAAGTATGGTTTTAATCTTCAAACAACCAACAGCTAGAGTTTTTGCGGTAGAGTTAGTAAAAGTTATTAAAGTTAACTGCTATTCCTGTATAAACCTCGAATTTTAGTTTATCTGTGTTAACTTGTCTATTTTAATTTGACTTTTTTACAGTTGTATGCACAGCTTTTTGTTGACATTCATTATTGTAAATGTAGTATGGTATTTGCTGCTCATTCTCCTCTGTTCAATTACCAGTTACTCAATAAAATTTCTTTCTATCAAGACTGACTTACAAAACGTCCTAGTTTACAGTAAAATATTTCCATCTTCATCCTGACAGGTTTTTTTTATGACTGATTTTCTTTAGTTGAATGAATTAGCAGCAGAAACTCAAAGCAATGATGAAATGATGTTTCTGCTCCACCTTTCCAGACCTTGAAAACACTGTTAAGGAAATGAAGGGAAATGGTTAGCAGAGCAGCAGCTGAACCACTATGAATTTTGTTCTCTGATCAGAACCATATGTTTAAGACTTTTGAAATGCTTAGAAGGTAGGATTTTATCTGTTAAATGGGTCGGTCGCTGTGCAGAACCAGGCTGAAGGATCTAATACTCCTCATGGCTTCCTTAGAGCTCCAGGTTCTATGGTGGTCAAACTGCAGACTGGAGGTCCAAGAGAGGACGCAGGTCTTGTGACCACATAACAAATTCAACAAAGATCCATCAGACAGGAGCAGCTGCATCCAGGTAGTAGTTCCTCTGAAATTGAACACATTTCAAGATTCCAGATTTTATTCTATAAGACTCTGTGATTCTAACCTACAGGATTCTTTGTTCTGATGGTTCTCAAACTCCTGTCATTTCCTATGGAGGACCAAGTCTTCCATATCTAAAAATAAATACAGAAATAAATAAATGCTCAATAAATAAATAAGCATACAATTAATTGCCACCAAATTAATAAATGTAGGTAGAAATTAAATTATACAGTGAGACATAAATGTATATATTTCTTTTAATTAGCTTATTTATTTATTCGCCTTTGTAATAATTACCTTATTTATTTATTGCGCGTTATAATCTTCAACTTTATTTATTAATTACTTATATTTTTCAAGTATTTATTTATGTGCATGTTATAATATTTTTGTCTGTTTTATTCTTTCTTTGTATTTTTTTACCCTATATATTTCTGTGATGCTATTTATTTCTGCATGTCGTTTTTACATTTCTGCCTGTCCTTTTTACATTTCTGTATGCATTTCTGCCTCATTATGCAAATGAGGAGGGGCTGTGTCTTAAGGGCTCAACTTCTTCCCATTGGTTGGTTAGCATTTTACTGCATCGGTCAAATCTACATGGCTTTTCCCCGCACTAAAGCTTAAGTAATGTCAAACTCAGCAGGCAGACGTTCAGTGTCCGTCCTCTTAAGGAAAGCTGCTAATAGACTGGATATTTTCAATGAAAAGAGCGCAGGCAGACACTCCCAATGGACTGGGGGAGCCATCATACTACGACAGAATTTGCAGTCTACACTTCATCTCCGGTAAATACAACTTAATTTTGCACTGGTCATTGTTCTACTACTCAAATAGCGGCGGAGGGGAGGTGGCGATCGCTAGACGGGGCAGCAGCACGCCGCATCATTTTAGTTTTCTTCGTGGAATCAGTGTGCAATGATGTTCACCAGACAGCGGCTGCATTACGCCCGTGTTCACGCACGCTAGTACGTCTGTGTTTACGCTGCAATGTCGCCGACACCCCCACCCATTTTAACAAGACAAAAACACAAAAATAATCCGTAGTGAACAATGTTTGTTTTAACCTACCGGTCGGGTCTTCCTCTATGCTGAGGCGCGGTCTGTGTCCGACGCCGCTTTCTGCTGTTAAACATGTCTGAACATCCATCCATCCATCCATTTTCTGACCCGCTTAATCCCTCATGGTGTCGCGATATAAAATAATTGTAGCCGTCCAGTGGTTTCATGGCTTTCGTGCTCTCTCGTGTGTACTGGCCTGCGTGTTTATAAGGCAGCTGTATATGTCGCGGTACGGAACACTTGGCCAGCATTTCACAGACTCGCTCAGTCCCTTCAGGCTTTTGCTGTGTGGATCTGGCAACCTGATACCATCAACTATCAACTTACTCTTAAAATGATCTTGTGATATGTTATCTAAAGAAGAAAAATACGTGGAGAACTCGTCAGTTTCTCTGTTTGCATCCGCCATTATGTTCGCCTTTTGCCTACCAGTCCGGCGTGCATGCACGAAAAACCCGCATCAAAACAATAACAATGAACTGGTCTATTACCTGGTCCAGAATTCTGGGTTATCTATTCAAGTTGGTGTGGATGAATATTCGTCTGGCTGCTAACAGCCACTTTCCTTCCAAGCGGCCCTCCCCCATCGTCTTTTTGCCATTTAATCCCTAAGTACTCTTGCTGTGATGAGGATATACAACCCACAGCCTTCAGCAGCTGCTATTCCTCCTTTTCCAGCATGAACTTGGTATCTGATCTGGAAAGATTTTAGTGGCATAGGACAAGAATAAATCACCAGGGTGTTGTTTAAACTGGGCCAAGTCAATCTTTGAAAACCTCCTAATACTTCCTAAAAAAAAAACAAAAAAAAAACACTACTATTTTAAAACCATCAAAAAACTCAATGATAAAAATTACTCTAATAACGGAATGTCCAAAAATTCTTTAGAGTTTTATATTTTCTTTAACTAGTAATGTTTATCAGAGTGAAGTACTAACAGAAGCAAAACAATGATTAAGTCACAAAATATAATTTATTTAACTAAGCTAGCACTCCTTGATTTGCTGATACCAATGATCTCTAAATGAAACTTTGATGAGTTGAGGATCTGTCTTTATTTCTCATCCGGTCTTAATTCTTTGTGTGTTGACTTCCTGGACCTCCTGTGTATGAGACAATAATGGACTATGGTACTTCCTGATGCTTTCTCCTCCGGTCATCCTTACTGGCTCTACTTCACGTCTTGTCCGTCAGAACAAAAATTTCTTGAATTTATCATTGTTTTGATGTCTCCGATGTAGATGATACGGAACTTGGCTGAGATTCATGTGTAGGCTGGGACGCAGGCTGGGTGACCAGTGTGGGTCAAAGTTAGACATATTACCAACACTATTATGGCATCATAATGTTAATTTAACATGGATTTCATATTACATTAATCAATCTCTGCTTTAACTCTTAAAGCTAGAGTTGGCGATCTTCCCCAAGTCCCTTTGTGAATAACTTCACATAGGCAAGACCATCTTACCTTGCTCTTTTGCCATTCAGGGGATCCCGTGAAAAAAAATCTCCCAAATCCACTCTGGTCTTATTTTTTTCCTTCCTCTTCTTTTCATAAACATGAATGTAGTTAGCTTATTGCGACAGATACATAAATTCAAGAAATATGCATGTGCAGCCTGCAAACGGAAACTGTCAGATTCAAACACCTAAACGTTTATTAAATAACATAAAGAAGAGAGACAACAGAGTTAAATCTTTTCTTGCAAGGAGAACGCCAGGTTGGTGCTCAGTTGCATATCTCCTACCCGTTCTGGAACACACCTGCCGCTTCCTTGTGTTTATTAAGATTTTGCAATATTCTGGTTTCTGTCTTGGTTTCTGTTTATTATTTGATCAGTTAGTTCACTCTCTGCCTCGGGTTTTATTTCTGGGGCCCGTTCTTCGTACGTTGCTTAAAACATCCGAGATCAAATGAGACATCCAAGATGATTTCATCCAGCTAATCATGATCCGTCTAATTGGGTTCTTCTAACACACCTGTTGTTTATGATTAGTATTGCTGGATTGAGTTATCTGAGGTAACCGCGCGTTCATGCGTTTGTTTAAAAGGGGAAATGTATCGATAGTAGAAACAATAATCAGCAGCGCTGCTATTGGCTGTTCAGCATGGCCAAAGAACGCGCACAGTTTTTCTCCCAAGCAGAACAAGAGCTTTTAATGGAAGGTTATGCCGAATTTGAGTCATTAATTAAAACGACAGGGAACACTTCAAAGTCTGCTAAAGCCAGGAGAGAGGGCTGGCAAAAAATAGACAAATTAAATGCATAAGTGCTGTCCATGTTAGATGTTTCTATCACTTTCTACAGTATGTACTTTTGCTTTTTAATAATTTCATATTTACTTTGTTCTTTTATGTCAGAGCCTCCACGGGACCCACTAGAACATGGGGACAAATAAAAGTGAAATACAAGAATTTTCTACAAAATGGTAGCCTTATTTATTATGCTGTATTTTAAAAAGCAACTTCTTCCTCTTTTTAAAAGCCACTGTTAAATGATGTGTTTGTCTGTTTATAACAGCCACTAAGAAAAAGGCTGAAAAAAAAATGTTAATTAAATGGTTGATGGAAACATGGCTTTTGTCAGTGTGAGAGGGAGTGCTTTTTCTGTCCAAATTTTTTCTTCTGTCTGTCCTCTCTCAGGACGGTCTCTCCTTTCCTCTGCCATCTCACTCCCCACAGCACGCTCTCTCGCTTTTTGTCAATCTGAATATAATAATAAAATGTATTAGCTGAGAAATAAAGTACTTGTACAGATAAAGGTTTTACCACTTTGGTAAAATTGTAATGGATTTTTCTCTGGCATCTGTTATCTCATCTTATTATTAAGTTTGAGCATTTGCCTTATTATAAATATTATATTGGGAACATTGGCATGTGAAATTTGAATGTCATTGCATTTTGTTTATATTCTTTAAAAAAAATCCTAAGTCTTCTTTAAATGCATTTGGAATATTTATGTGTGAGGGCTTAGTCAAGACAAAATATCACCTTTAAGTGGGGAAAGGTTTTGTTATTGGTTAGAGATGGTCCATCACCATACGTGGGTCAGTGCTGTGAATCCACTGCTCCACCCAAAATTGTGTTGGTAGCAAAAAAAAATATTGTAGACTTAATAAAAAAAAACATTGTAAATACACTGTGAGCTTCTAAACTGTAGATCTTTTATATGATTGATGTTGGTTGTAGAACTACACTTTATATTCAACACTTTATTATTATTAAAGAAGCATTGTTTTAATCTTCAAACAGCCAATAGGTAGAGTTTTTAGCGGTATATTTATTAAAAGTTAGTAAATATAACTGCAGTTCCTGTATAAA